>NW_019104207.1:0-2296 GCF_001856785.1 Myzus persicae
AACATTAAATATAACAAATGGGTATCATCTTTAAGCATGTCATTTAATGTTCTAGACATGTAACAACCTTCTTTGCTTTGAGCTATAATATTGAAGTGAGTTTTCAAAGCCAAAAACTGTTCAAGTATACTTTTGATGCAACTATACCAAGCTAACCAGCGAGTGGTTGATAGTTGAGGCAACTTAGGTGGAGTCTTTCCATCATATAATGCTTCAAATAAACTTTTATAAGTCAATTGTCTCAAAGAACTGTATGAAAACCAATTTCTTGTCTCTCGAACCAGAAATTCTAAACTACTAGGTAGTTCTTCACATGCATGAGCTGAACAAATGTTAAGCGAATGACAAATGCATTTAATAAGCTGAAGATCTGGTACTATTTCCTTTAATAATGTGAACAATGATTTGTTTTTACCACAAAGATTACTTGCACCATCTGTGCCAATTCCAATTAAATTTTTTATGTCTAATTTGGATCGAACTAAAAAGTCTAAAAATGCATCTTTTAATACTTCTGCAGTAGCTTTTTCAATCTCCACAAATCCAAGAAAATCGGTAACCATATCACAAAGAGCAACACTATGATATCTGACACAAAAAGCCATATACTTGTGTGTGCCAATATCTGTTGATTCATCGAGGATTATGGAATATGATTTTAAACCTATATCATCGATAAGTTCTTTTAAATATTCTGGGGCTATAACATTTAGAATTAATTTTGAACATTTAGTTCGATGTAGTTCAAGTGAATTAAATGGCCCACCAAAATCTTTTAAAATTTCACCGAGATGATCGATTGTTCTAATGGCAGAATGTGTAGCTATATGCATTGCTAATTTAAGATCTCTAATTTTTTCTGTGTCAGTTTTGACTATAATTCCTAAATTAAAATAACCGTTACACTTCAGAAATTTACTTTTTTTTTAAAATTCAAGTTCAACTTACCAAATGATGATAGTCCCGGTTGTTTTGTAACATTTATACTATTAGCTCTGTGCTTATGAGCATTTGTATTTGAGTGTTTCATTAAATCTGTTTTGTGTGCTCTTAATGGTACCCGACATAGTTTACAAAATGCTTCTCCCCTACCAGCAAATGCCTCTGGAGCTTGCTGAAGCCATCCTATAAAATAGAAATAGGTAGGTAAACACTAAAAATAAGCAAACTAAAACTAATATTAGTAATATTTCACAATTAATAATATTTAGGTACCAGAAAAAACTTCAGATTTTTCCCAATCTGGGTTGTATTTTTTTGTGTACTTTGCATACTTCCCCATTACAATATCACAAGTTATATTAAAAAAATTATAATAAAAAGTTATGGAATAGTTGATCACAATAATATTACAAAATATAACATTTATCCGATTCTATTTATCGGAAATTCCAAAGGAATACGACTATACGAGTTACGACTGTCAACTTTTGATTAATGACTATTGAAGTTTTGACATTTGACAATAACAAAAGTTATTTTTAAAATTTAAACATGCTTCAATACCGAAACATTAAGATCCCGAGACAATATGGTCCCCATTCATATTATCCATAGACCTAATAGGTCTATAATTTTATCAGCCAACATATATTTTTATTTTTTTATCATCGCCTGTTATCAGACATAACATTTTATTTATTTTTGATTGCGTTTATGAAAATAAATAATTTGATTTTAATATAATAAAATATCCTTTTCCGTAAAAAAAAATATAATTTAGAATGGTATTTGAAATCGCCCAAAATTGTAAAATTGACTTATTTAGGTAGCCCAATTGGCGACTGGTCGCAAGTCATATTTTATTGGCGACTTCAGTCCAACAAAGATAGCCCAATTGGCGATAAATCGCCCAACATGGCAACCCTGTGCACCGATACCGATAAGCGATAGTGAACTATGTCCGTGTGTTGTATGTGTCTAGCGGTGGTGGGAAGCAATAGTAGTGGGAGACACACGCCGCCGTCGCAAGAATCCCCTCACCCGTCTCCGTCCACATGACGCGTTTAATACGGCAGCCGGCGGCGAAAGTAATATAAAATGATCACTTAAATATCCACAGTTTTTTGATCATAACTAAAATATTATTCAACCGATTCTATTGAAATTATAAAAGCACGTAGCCTATGATTTTCTCGATCGATTGATACCTCATTCTAACTATTTGGTCCATTTATTAATAAATGATTAAATAATAAAGAACACCAAAATATTAACACGTATTAAATGGGAATGTTTAGGTTTCTGTATATACTACACGGTCGAGTGCTTCGCCTTCCTTTTTTTTTACTTAGCT
>NW_019104207.1:2314-96286 GCF_001856785.1 Myzus persicae
AAATATAAAACCGAACCAAATTAAATAATATTTGTCACAAAATAATATTATATAATAATCGTTTTCTTATCTGGGTATTTATAAACTATGTACAGGCGCACGGCTGCGATAGAAAACCTGTTTTGGCCTATGGTGCGGTACTGTCGTTATCGGGCGCGGAGTGATGGTAAAATGTACGTCTAGTAACGAACGCTGCCGCTGTTTATGGGCGCAGCACACGACGAGCGTAATTAATTGACGAGCGTATTTTTTTAACCGAAAATCATGGTTTCGTAATTCAAGTAATACGGCGTTGTGATGCGTTTTACAGTATAAATACCTATTACGAAAATTGTAGAGGAGAATTTTTTCTAGAATCGTAAGAAGCCCGATTTTTGATACCTTGTTCCAATCTTCCAATATCGCATGGTAAATTAACACGTTTTTTTTTACTTTTTATCGATTAATTATTCAACTAATTAATAAAAATATCGAAAATCGGCCTTCTTACGATTGTTAAGAAAATTCTCCTCTACAATTTTTATAATAGGTATTTTTTCTGTAAACCGCTTCAATAAGCCGTATTACTTGAATTACGAAACCATGTTTTTATGCCATATTTTGTCTACTAGTGCGCCCTCTTAAGTAATGCGACTTTTTGAAGGGTTTTACAGTAAAAATACCTATTATAAAAATTGTAAAGGAGATTTTTTTCTAGATTCGTAAGAAAACCGATTTTTAATATCGTATTCCAATATCGCATGTTATATTAACAAGTTTTTTCAAACTTTTTATCGACTAATTATTTAACTAATTAATAAAAATATCGAAAATCGGGCTTCTTGCGATTCTAGATAAAATTCTTCTCTACAATTTTTACAGTAGGTATTTTTAGTGTAAACCGCTTTAATAAGCCGTATTATATGAAGTACGAAACCATGTTTTTATGCCATACCTATATTGTTGATTATTTCACTCTTTTAGTAAAGATTTGGATGTAAATCCCCTAAAACCTTGCTCGATAAAATTGCCAAACATTTCTTAAAAAGTAATTTTTAGCATCGAAATTGAACTTCATAATAAACAAGAAAAATTTAAACGGAAAACAGAATCATCAACGATTAATATTGTTTTATATTTACCTATTATTTGTTTATTGAACTCGTATTCGTACACCTGACTTATGAATATTGACTACCGTATTTTACACATATTTTAAATTTTAAACCTCTTATTATTACAAAATTGTTAAACAGTTGAAATGCGATTGCTTTCAAAATCTGAAATATTATAGACTATTTAGTTTCTAGGTGAACCTATTTGATCATAAAGTTTGATAATATTTACACCAAGTATTATAAATTATAATATATATATTATAATATAACAGTTACTACAATTTTTGTTTTCGATTAGGTATATAAGAATTATTATTATCATATCTTATAAATATAAGTTATTAATTTTTAAATCAGTTGTTTGTGTAATGAAAAATTAGAGTTCTACACATATGGTGTTTTTTCGGGACAACGTTTTGCTTAATTAGGGGTTATTAATTAAATTATTTTTAAAATAGTGATAGCTAAAAACACTCCCGAATACCACAACGCTGTACGGATAGGCGGCGCAATGGGTAAATCATTTTTTCTTATTAATAATAATAATAACGACGCTATCTTAATATTAATAATGTATGTTAGGTCGCGCATCAGTCATAAACTGGGCACCCCCCACCACTACCCCGAACGCACAACCAGATTTTTCGCCTCCGATGTACATCTCGACTAGCCGCCGCCGTGCGGACACATCTACTCCCCCGCCTCAAGACTCATCTTCATCGACCGCCCGCACACCGGTTATCGTTTCCCCACCACCCGCACAGGCTATCGTCGGCGGAACAGTCGCAAGATCCCCCGTGACCGCCGCACTACCACTTTCACTTTCACCGCCGTCCAACGAGAAAGACGTGGCTCACACGGAAAACACTAGTATAAATATCAAACGTAAAAAGGCGCGCATGCAAAAGGTTAATACGTCGGGCTTTATCGAGATCGAGTCATCGCATAAACGGGTAATCGTATGGTATTTTAGGAAGAACGTTGATAACGTAGCTAGTTATCGTGCGTTCCTCAATTCGATAGAGTTAATAAAAAATAGAATTAATCACGAAATTACGCGAGTGCGTTCGTATTAATCCCATTAAATACAATCTTAAATTAGAGGCCACATACGTAATACCAAACTTGGACAATTCTGCTCAAAATCGGGCGTTTAAAACTTCAGCTCGCGAACTCTATGCGCACAGCAATGTCGAGGGTTTGTTGGATCGAGATTTCGCATAGCTCCAGGCCGAAGAAGATTCGTACGCCGGGAAATACAGTGGGTTCGCCTTATCGTGCATCGACGGATTGCTCTTGGGTGTGTACGAGTATACGCCTATGGGGGGATCGTCGTACTTACCGTTGCCGGAAAGTATTCTTAGTCGGGAGGCCGTTGTTAACCCTCAAAATATCGACCGTCAATGTTTCAAGTGGGCGATTCTCGCCAAACATGTGTCTAGCGATCGCACACGAGTGGGCATGAATTATTCGAGGGAAGAACATCGTTACGACTTTTCTGCGCTGTCAACTCCCACTCCCGTGTCGGAGATACAATTATTTGAAAGGTCGAATCCGGGTACGACAGTAAATGTATACGGTGTGAGAAATTGTGTAGAATATAAAAAAAATAAAAAATCGATCGCAAAATCTGCCGCATACCCACTGCGCGTCGTAGAGGAGGAAAAGGCAAACCATTTCGACCTACTACTAATCACCGGAGAGGGTGGTAATAATCACTATGCGTATATATCGAATTTTTCACGCCTAGCCAGCCCGCAAAAAAATAATCATCAACATCGCTTATTTTACTGCAAACGGTGCTTCGCTAGTTTTGAGGACCGCCCATTAAAATATAAATCGTACGGCGAGCGAGCGTTGGTGGAGCATCGCTTGTTGTGTGGCGCGCACAAACCGATTGTTCCTTTGATGCCGAAAGAGGGGGATACGCTGAAATTCGAGGCGCGGTATAAGACGGAGCGGCTGCCGTTCGTAGTGTACGCAGATTTCGAAGCCTTATTACTGAAAACGGACCGGAAACAAGGCGCGAATACCACCGCAATACACGATCACCATCCAATGAGCTACGGGTACCATGTTGTCGCGGCGGAGGGCGTACCAACAGAGTTGTTCGATCAGTTCGACATACCGAGGGTATCGGCCATTTTCCGTGGTTCTGCGACCGAAGATGATGTGGCAAAGCGTTTTGTTCGCGACGTACTTGGTGTGGCCGAAAAAATAGCCAGATTGTATAAGGAAGTATTTGTACCGATTATTATGAGTGTTGAGGATTGTCAGGTGCACGATGCCAAGATAATGTGCGACTTATGCAGCTGTGCGTTTAGCGAACGCAACTGTAAAACTGCACATCACGACCACTTGTCTGGACGTTTTTTAAAAACGTTATGCAACACGTGCAACCTCAAGTTGAAAACACCAAAATTTGTACCATGCTTCCTGCATAATTTGTCCAACTACGACGCGCATTTCATCGTTACAAATTTGGCGAACGACGACAATAATCGAATATCGGTAATCGCGAACACTGAGGAGAAATATATTTCGTTTTCGAAATTTATAAACAACACGTTCTCAGTCAGGTTTGTAGACACGTGTCGCTTCATGGCGTCGAGCTTGGCACACTTGGCGGAGAACCTCTCCTCCGCGAACTTTGATAAATTTCGCGAAGTCGCGAAAGTGTTCGCCCCGTCGGAGATGTCCATGGCCACGCGGAAAGGCGTATATCCGTATGAATACACGGATTCGTGGGATAAATTACAAGTACCATCGTTACCGGACAAGTTTCTATTCTACAGCGCGTTGACGGAGACGCACGTGTGCGACGAAGACTACGATCATGCAACTCGGGTTTGGTCCCATTTTGACTGCTCTTCGCTAGGCGAATATAGCGACTTGTATCTACAAATCGATGTGCTGATCAGCGCCGATATCTTCGAAAATGTCAGGGATATATGCATGACCACATATCACCTGGACCCGGCACAATACTTCACGTTACCCGGCTTCAGCTTTGACTGTATGTTGAAACTTACGAAAGTTGAGCTTTTTCTTTTAGATGATTATGAGAAAATACTCTTCATAGAGTCCGGTACGCGTGGTGGCCTGGTGCAAGCCAGCAAGCGTTACGCTCGCGCAAACAATCCGGAGACGCCAGGATATAATGCCGACGAACCCAACACGTCCCTCATATACTTAGATGGTGATTATAAAATATAAATTATATATCCGCATGTATATTAACCGATTTTCCCCTTCTAGCTTATAATTTGTATGGGTACGCGATGTGTAAATATATACCGATTAGCGATTTCACGTGGTACCCGGGAAACCCCGAAGTTGCCCTAGACCAGCTACAATGGATGCGCGAGACGGATGACATTGGTAGATTTTACGAAGTCGACATTTCGTATCCTCAACACCTACACGACGCCCACAACGATATGCCGTTCTTGCCCCACGCCAGCATACCGCGCGGGTCAACCGTGCAAAAGTTGATGGTCACTTTTTCGAGGAAAGAACGTTATGTAGTTCATTATATGAATTTAAAACAGGCCATGGCTCACGGCGTCTTAGTAGAAAAAGTAATTATTAATATTATCATTATTATTATTATGTGCATGCGCATCTTATTACTTTTTCGTACATTTCAGACGCACCGAGTATTGGAATTCCGACAATCCCCATGGATGGCTCCGTACATAAACCTCAACACCGAATTACGTAAGCGGGCGACCAACAAATTCGAAGAAAAGTTTTTTAAAAATTTAAACAATTCGGTGTTCGGTATGTTATTTATAAATTTTACGAAAAATTTTTTTTTTTTTTTCCGAACTTTGAACTACTTAAACTTTACATAACGTCTACTGTGTGTATGTAGGGAAAACAATGGAGAACATGCGTTGCCGATTAGACTTAGAGCTTGTTTCGTGCCCGCGTAGAATGCGGAAGCTCATAAATCGACCGACGTTCAAATATTGTACGACTTACAATGAAAATCTCTCGGTGGTCACTCAACACGGTAAAGAAGTGGATTTCTGCAAGCCTATCTACATAGGATTAACCGTACTACAACTTAGTAAAGTTTTAATGTACGGATTTCATTATGACGTCATGAAGCGTCATTATGGAGATAGGATTGAGTTGTTGTATACCGATACTGGTGCGTTTATAATAAAATATGCATTCTAGAAAAAATATATATTATGTATCATATTTTATTATTGTGTGTTTCAGATTCGCTATTCTACCGTGTGGAGACAAAAGATTTTTACGATGACTTGGCAGCCAATCCAAATCTTATGCGGTTTATGGATACCTCCAATCTACCGTCCGATCACAAGTGTTACTCAACTCTGCCGTGCTAAGCCAAAAAAGGGTATCTCCAATTTTGGTCAAAATGATTTTATTAGGTAAATGGGTTTATATAGTGATATTTTATCAAATTCAGAAGCCAAAATGTCGTATATCCATTTTTTTCTTGTCTAAAACACATGTTTAAATTAGTAATAATAAGGGTATGTCCATAAATATTCACAGAACAGAAGCATTTTCACAGTAAATCCTAATAATTAGCAAAAATAGGGTATGTGACATGTAAATTATTGGAGTTACGTGAAAAAAGCTTATTTTTTCATTTCTATTGAAAACAGTATCTCCAATCTCCATAATATTACCATACATTTTGCAACTGGTATAAATAATGATAAGTATTAAATTATAATTTATAATGATAGGTACATCAATCCTAAGATTAAAATACATAGTTACAAGTTATAACTACAACACATTATGTTGGTAACACTATATTTGAGTTCAGATAATATTTTATAATATTTATATTTGGTGCAGTTTAATACCAGAAATAGAAATACAATATTATTCTGTGATAAGGTACGTATAGTTTTTCGGTTTTCCTGCTTGTTAGTTGTTCGTTTATCGATGGAATTTGTCGAGTTCTTTAAATATATTATTATAATCTAACGACATTCCTCAAGTATACATAAAATAAATAGTCGTACAAGGAAAATGTTGAATATGGCCACAGATCACAGAGTTAAAACTAAAAAAGTAAGTATCTATTCAATTTACTAAATTCATGAATTAATATAAGTAGGTACCTTATAAATTAACATCAACAATATTATGCGTTGTAGAGTGCAGACTATGCATATGCAAATCATAAAGTTATGGTATTAGACCAATATTGTCTACAAAATTTACCTCAAAACAACTCTATAATTGACCAAAATAATATATTAAATGAAGTAGTACTGCAGGAGAACCAAAATATATTATTTGAAGTAGAACAAAAGAAGCAAAATGATGTACTATTACCTGCTTCATATTCCATAAGAAATGAGGTAATTAATTAATCTTTCTTAATTTTAGATTTTACAGATTTTCCTATTTATATTTTCCATACATTTAACATTTTTAACTACCAATGTATAAAATATGTTTTTTTCACAGAATAGTGTCATCTATCATGATAATTCATATAGTTCTGGAAGTGACAAATATGAAAATCAAATCTTACCTCAAAATAACTATGTAGTTGACCAAAATATATCATATGAATTAGAACTGGAAAATCAAAATATATTATTTGAAGTGGAACAAGAGAACCAAAATGATGTATTATTACCTGCTTCATATTCCAAAAGAGATAAGGTAATTAACTAACCTTTCTTAATTTTAGATTTTACAAATTTTCAATACATTTAATATTTTAAGTATGTATAAACATTTTTCCTTTCACAGAATAGTGCCATCGATGATGATAATTCATATATTTCTGGAAGTGACAAATATGAGAATCAAAATTTACCTCAAAATAACTATGTAGTTAACCAAAATATATCATATGAAGTAGAACTGGAGAATCAAAATATATTATTTGAAGTAGAACAAGAGAACCAAAATGATGTATTATTACCTGCTTCATATCCCATACATTTAATATTTTAAGTATGTATAAACATTTTTTTTCTTTCACAGAATAGTGCAATCGATGATGATAATTCATATATTTCTGGGAGTGACGAATATGAAATTCAAATTGGTAATAACAATAGAAATGAGTACAACAGCTTAACACAGAATGGTATCATTGATCATATTTCTGAAAGTGAGGATGAGGATGAGGATAAGTTGGGTAGTAGCAATGAAAATGAGCACAACGATTTAACAAAAAAAGGGACAAAAAGGAAACGCAATAAACATCTGACCAGTGTCAGAGAACGAAATCAAATTAAATTTCAGAAAAAAGTTGAGAAACACAATTTGAAACCCCCCTGTATTTCATGTAAAAAAAATTGTATTACACTGATACCTGAAATATTAAGACTTGAAATTAATAAACAGTTTTGGAGTGTGTCCAAAAATGAACAAAGGATGTATGTAATTAATTCAGTTGAACGAAGAGATGTTAAGCGTAGAAGAGGACATGATGAAATAAGAAAAAAATGGTCTTTTTATTATACCCTTACAAATTTGGATGGCATTAAAGTATATGTTTGTAAATTATTTTACCTTGCAACATTGGGATTTTCATCAAAAAATGATTATTTTATTCAAAATATCTGCTCAAATATGACTGAAAAAAGTGCAATTGTGTCTCCTTTGAATAAAATAACTAGAACTGCATGGAACAAATGTGATTTAGAACCGATAAAGGAACACATTAATTCATTCAACCCAACAGTGGCTCATTATAGGAGGGAACATGCTCCCAACAGGAAATACTTGCCAAATGAAATCAATGCGACCTACATGTATTCTGATTTTAAAGAAAAAAATCCAGCCATTAAATTTTCATACGATGTCTATAGAAGAACATTAAGGGAAATGAATATATCTTTTACCAAACTAGGCCATGAAGAGTGTGAACTTTGTGAATTATTTGATCAACATGATTCAACACACACAAAACAAACATTAAATGAACAGTATAATATTTGTGATATTTGCAAAAAATACACTTTGCACTTGGAAAAATATATAAATGCTCGAGCTAAGTATGAGAGCCATGCCGTTCAAAAAAAGAAAGGTAATACAAACTTAGATAAAATCTATTAAAACAGTATTAATTATATAGCTAAATGTATTTTTATTTTCACAGATGATGAAATCTATGTATCGGCTGACTTACAAAAAGTTATTATGTTACCTAGAATGGAAAACTTTAAGGCAGCTATTTTTACCAAAAGGGTCATTGCTTTCAATGAAAGTTTTGTACCGATTGGCCCCAAAGGATGTATTAAGCCATTAGCGATAATATGGCACGAGGGTATACAAGGAAGGAAACAAGAAGATTTAACTAGTTGTTTTCGTGCATTTTTTTTATATTTCAAGGACATGAAAAAAATAACAATTTGGCTGGATAACTGTTCAGCACAAAACAAAAATTGGTGCTTTCTTACCTTCTTAGTTCAAATAATTAATTCTCAAGATATCCAGGCTCTAGAAATTAGTTTATTTTATTTCCAGCCCGGGCATAGTTTTATGTCTGCCGACCATTTTCATCACCAGGTTGAGTTGGCTATGAAAAAAATGGGAAAAATATATGATTATTCTGATTTTGAACAATGTATCAAATCAGCTAACAAAGGTTTTGTTGATGCCAAAGTTATGAGAGTAGAAGACTTTTTTGATTTCAAATCAGAATGTTCGGTATATAAATTAAACAAAAAATTAGATAGGCCTATGTTAAATGACATAGTTCATATTAAAGCCGAAAGAGGATTGGATTACTTAATGTATTCCACTACCTATGACGATTATTCACCACTTCAGCAACTTGACTTTCTTAAGCAATCCACGTTAAAAAAAGGCATTGAACAACCACTACAAAAAGTAAGCCCAAGAGGAATCCATCCTTCAAAAAAACAAAGTATTATCAAAGTTCTATTACCTTTAATGCCACAAAATCGGAGGAAGTTTTGGTTGGATTTTCCTACTTCAGAAACAGCAAATGACCTATATGAAGAAGGAGACTGATTTATATTTATTTATTTTTATTAAGTTTTATATACTGACGTATAATAAGTGTTGATTAAAAATAAGATTGTTATTTTTAAATATTTTTAAGTCCCTATATATTTGTTTTTATTAACACTAATTTATATATGCATTTGTCAAGGAAGACATTTTAAGAAATTTTGTTTTTTATTTAAAATTTTTTCTTTTAGTTTAATATTAAATTTTTTCATATGATTTTCAAAATATTTGGTATTATTCAATGCATAAATTATAATTTTTTAAATACTGATTGGAGTTACTGTATTTAATATCTTGAATAAATCTTTAATTTTTAAAGTAAATCACAGTAACTCCAGTATAGTGAATTTACTGTTTTTTAGCTTCTTATTCTGATTAGAAGTTTAAGGGTAAGTCCATTATCTTATACTTAGAGTTATGTTGGACAATTGAAAATATCACCAATCAATTCTACGGATAATAATTAGTATATTGAAAAAAAAAAATTGTCAACTATGATTCAAAGAACAGCGCATGAGTTCATTACATTCCAAAACTTGTTATGTCATTTTACAAACATTTCAATATTTGGAGATACCCTTTTGAGGTTTAATGCGGCAGAACTGTTAAGAAACGGATTCCAGGCTTGTTCAAAAATGAAACCGATTCCCGCACAGTGTACGAATTCGTAGCGCTGCGTGCCAAGTCTTACGCGTACGACGTGGAGCAGGACGTTTGCATTCGTGCTAAGGGTGTTATGAGGCACGTGATTCGTAATCACCTGACGTTCGCCGAACATAAGCGATGTTTATTCGCTGACGTTGACGACGACGCGGATTCCGACGAGCGTGACGAAGAGTTCGACACTAACATGGGAAAAATGATCGCAGCCGATTCTGCGCTTAAAGCTGTAACTCAAATACAACGGAACGCCTCAACGCCCGCAACACACCCACCGTCAACACCCGTACACCCGTCACATTGTTATAGTTATATGCCTTTCACGCCGTACAGAGAAAATATCTCTATACGGTCGTTTAAGCATGAAGTGCAGACAATTAGAGCTATGAAGCTCATCTTAAACAGGGCAGACGATAAACGATATATTCTACCCGATAGAATTAATACGCTCGCGCACGGACACTATCACATAAATGATTGATTTTGTACTATTATTATTATTGTTAAACTGTTGCATAGCTGTAAATATAATATAATACCATTTTAAAATTATCATAACTATTATTATTATTATTATTATTTTGATACTACCGTAGTAAGAAACGCTTAGCCTTATCACGTGTCGTGTATTCTTAGTATTATATTGTATAATATGTATTACGCGCCTCGTGTCTCGGTACATGTTGCATTGCGTTAAATATATTTATAAACTATACATCACCCCTTAAAATTAATATTATACTCCTCGTGTTTCACCACATACTGTATAGAGTTGAATATATTTATAAACTATACATCACCCCTTAAAAAATATAACGCACACGCAGTGCATGAGGGTGATATGACGACACACGTGTTGCGTTCAATAAAAAATTCATATCTTACCATTCTTATCTTCTATCATGTTTAGTCGGACGTATACCATGGTGTTGATAGTATTATTTTTAAAAATCCCTTCTAATTCTCACCGTGATAAAACGCCGATGAGAGGTAGGGAAAACTTATATTCCTACACGCGGGAATCCGCTGCCGCGATCGCTGGTGCTCCAGTAGTCTTCAGAGACAGACATTTGCAATCGTACTCAACGTGAAATAACAAGTCATTAATATGTCGTCCTCGTGTTCATTTTTCGACGATGTCCCCACGACACAATGCTTGGTAAGTTTCTCGACTAACATTTTATACTACCTTATTAAATTTATTTTATTTTTAGTCCCCGCAATTATTCCCTGATACATACAGACTGGAGGACTACACGCTCCAAGTCATGGAATATGGGGTGTCGGATACCTATTATTCACTAGGATTCGATGCCGGTCAACGTTTCCCCTGGTCGACAAGAGACGCAGATTCACCACTTATACTAGACTTTTTATCCGGGCAATTTCCATGTGACGCAGATTTATCAAGTGAGTCTTAATAATATATAAATAAAATTAATTTTTTTAAAAATCACATCTTATATTTTCAGACGACGCCCAATCATTTCATCCGAGCGATTACTCCGATGGAGGTAGATACGACGAGAGCCGTGTGTACAGAATTGTACATTGGAAAAAAAAAATAATAACTAATTTTATGTATGAACAATTATAAGTGTAAATAAAATATCTTGATAAAAATACTTAAGACTTTTGATTTTTTATTTTATTTTATTTTTTAAATATTTCAAACAGATTTCTATACCAATTAATATTAATATCACACCAAGTCTGCATCAAAGACAACATATAATCTCGGAGAGAATAATTATATTACACAGCTAGGTACTTGTTAAAATGTATACCACTCATTAAATGCGTTTAAAAATATCGATTATTAAATAATATAATAACCTTATAAATATAAAATAAAATATTTTTAAAAACCACCACCTATTATTTCGATGTATATAAATACATTTTATAACTTGTTAAATGTATATAATTTTATTGAATAACTAGATTTTTCAAAAATACAGTCACTTACATATTATACACCAATAATAGGATTAGGATAAACCTTAAAATAATAATAATAATAAAAAAAAAGTATTCATAAGTTATTATTTTTATTTTGTCGAAAATTACATATACATTTTTTGATATAGAAGGTAGGAGGAGGAGGAATAAAACCATGTTTATTACTGAAAATCTATAATAAACCTACCTTTATTTTTCCCCTTATATATTAAAGAAACCTTAGGTACATTCCCCACATTATATTCCAAAATGTCACTAAGCGAAATCCTGATCGACTTGGGTAGAAAAACGTGAATTGTCCCTCCAGTGTCGCCATCCCTCGTCAGCTGATGCTCAAGTACAAGTTACTAGTGGCGATATTTTTGTACCATTTGTATCTTTAATTGACACATCAAAAAAGTTAAATACTATGACAGGAATCCTCACATTTGAAATACTTGATCATATTATTTATTTATTTTCAAAAGAGTGTCCAGATACTAGGTGTCATCATTTGAGTATTAAAGAAAGATTAATTTTAGTTTTTATAAAACTTAAACAAGATTTGTCATTTGCTGTTTTAGCAATTTTATTTAAAGCTGTTTCAGGTGAAACATTCAGGGCTTTGTACAATTTATTCATACCTCTATTAGCAAATATATTAAGACCCCTTATATATTGGCCAAGTAAAACTGAGATCATATCAAACATGCCCAGATATTTTCAAAATTTCAAAGAAACTAAAGTTGTTCTTGATTGTACAGAAATATCTGTACAGTCACCAAAATGTCTTTCTTGTAGAATAAAACTTTATAGTAACTATAAGGGAACATATACTCTTAAATTTTTAGTGGGGATATCACCTGGTGGTCTTATCACATATATAAGTAAACCTTACGGTGGAAGAGCGTCCGATAAAATCATTTTTGAGCAAAGTGGACTTGTTAATAAAATGTCCAAGTTTGATGCAGTAATGGTGGACAAAGGTTTTTTAATAGATACAATTTGTGATAGTCAAAGCATTAAAGTAATAAGGCCACCTTTTTTAAGAAATAAAAATAAATTTACAAAAGAAGAAAGTTTACTTACAAAAAACATTGCCAAAGCAAGGGTCCATATTGAGCGTATTAATCAAAGGTTAAAAACTTTCAAAATTCTACAAAATAAATTTCCATGGGCTCATGCTCATTTGATGGATGATATTATTACTATAATTGGGGGAATATGTAATTTGTGTGTTCCCATATTTGGCGAAGATAAATTTAATGATGTTTAATTTAACAAATTGTTATAATTATTTGTATTATTTTAATTTGTTTAATGTAATAATTTAATACATTATTATTATTAGGATTTTATTTATATTGTGTGTGCATACATATTTATATTCATAAATACGAGTATATTTCCAATTAAATAATCTATGAAATATTAAAATAACAATCAATAAAATATGTATTTAAAATAAAACTTATTTTTTTAACATACATATATTGTGTCTCATTTTAGTAAAGTATGCATTTTTATTCATTTTTTTTTTTGTAAACTCTGTATCGAACAATATTTCTGATTTAATTTATGGGATATTTTAATCGGGGTGCCTTCATTATCGTATATAATTTCTTTGACAGCATTATTTGTAATAATATGGTCTACATTTGTTACGTATATATTTTCTTTGAGTTCGTTATTTACAATAGGTTTCTTTATATCTTGGTATTTATCTTTTATTTCTGTGATTATTTGTTGTAAGGGTGTAAAGTCGTTTATTCCAATATAATTGTGCGGTATTTTAAGTGAAGGATTTATGGATTAAGTGCCTGGGATCCAGTGTGTGTTTTTATTTGTATTGTACAGAACGATAGGGGGTCTTTTGTAATTTTTATCACAGTGGATAACGGCTGTTTTTGAAGTCTCGTCGAAAATGTAAGTGTCATGATTATAATAGTTTGCAATGGAGGTCAATTCATTGTCGGACTACCAATGACCTGGAAGGTCAGATAATTGTAATATTTTTAACAGTTGACATATGGAGGTTATTTTGACTTGTTTATTATCATTCAATGCGTTACATAACGCATATAGAAACCACAGTTTCCATCTCCGGGACATTCTCGCCGGCTTTATAGTTGTTAAAAATTGAATTGATTTCGTTACTTTCGTTGAAATTTTTGGTTGAATTATAATTGTAAATTAATTCTAATTTGTTAGTGTCATCGGTTTCATTATTGATGTTTTTGTTAACATTGAAGTTGTCAGAACACAATTTTGTTTTATTGTTAAAATTATCGTTAATGTTGTTAAGATTTTTAATTATTTTATTATAATGGTAATGATCACGTATTAAATTAATAACCTTTTCGTGTTCTTTTGTTTTCCAACTACTTGTTATATGATTTTGGGTTTTGTGGCAGATCAGTAATTCTGTATCACAATTTTGGAATTCATTGTAAATTAGTTGCTTTATTCTGGACCAATTTCGTTTGTTCAGTCCAGCTGCTATAGTGGGAATAGAGATTTTATAATCATGTAATTTGTTCATGGTTTTTTTTAAATTTTGTAAGGCGGTTCTTATATTTTCATAATATGTTGACTTTAGAAAATAATTGTTTTGTTATAAGGTTAAATTGTTAAATTGTTCTATTCCCTATGTTTATTGGAATGGCCTCACCTACCATTGGTTTTAATTTATCTAATTGGGCCGTAGCGTCTCCAAATTTATTTTTTATTTGTGCCGCTAAGCCTTTGCTCATTTTTAAGTCTGCCGAAATGCAATGAGCTATTGAATATTCAGGACTTGTTTGAAAAATATTTTTTGCTTCTTCTTTAATATTATTTATATTATTGTTATTATAAATGTTATAATTTTTTATTACTATAACATCATTATTTGTTTTGTTTCTATCATTACCCCTATTAATGTTATTGTGTTGTTCAAAAAGTCTATTTTGGCATTATGTTGGTATAAAAACAATTATTATATGATAAGATACATTTTTTATGACATATGCTTTAATTCATGGGAGTTTATTTTTATTTTTATTACGATTGATCCGAACAAAGTTAAAGGTTTATTGCTTGCTCCTGTTAATATTATAGGTTTTTTTAATTCACTATTTGGGGGCATCAAAGTATGTCTTATGCAACATATGTTTGCTTCTGTATCTATTGTTACTGGAATTGTAATATTGTTTAATGTAGCTTTAATATATAGTGGTTCGGTTATATTATTTATTTTGTAGTTATATTTTGGCAAATCTGAAGATAAAGGTGAACATCTATCAGTAGAGTTTAGCCTAGAAGTTAGTTTTTTGAGTTCTGATTGATAGATCGACACTTTTTTGCTGAGTGTCCTTGTTCGCGCCACTCGAAGTATTTTTCGATGGCACCATAATTATTCTTGTATAAAATTATCTATTCTATAATATTTCTTAATGGTATTATAATTATGTAAAAATTATATCACACTAGGCAGTCAGCCAACTATTGTTAGCATAATATGATGAGATTCGGAATACAGTCGGTCGGCAATATCGTGGGTCGATCGTCACGAATAAAACACTGCACCAAGCGTGTTTGACGTCGTTAGGCGTACGACTGTATCGGCCGGATCTATGTTTTATGTAAAGCGTGGGTCAGATCGGTCCGGTCACAAGGGACACCGATTGCAACTTAGATCATATACTATGGATGGAGCTATCCGTATAATTGCTATAGCACCAAACTGTTTCCAACATCATCCCCGCCACCTTCAAAATTTCACGGTACATGACACTAATGCGCATGCCCGAAAATCAGTAATCAGTATCAACAATGCCAACTGATAAGTAATAACACATTTTTAATAACTATTAACTATATTATAGTAAGTAGTAACTACTATTCTGAATAATGTTAATGCATAAGAAATATTAATTAACATTTTAACAATATTTATTAACCTTTACATTTTACCATAGTACACAATATTTAATGAAACAAAACTTAGTCCAAATTCTAATAAATAAACTAATAAATAAATTATGGTAATCACATTTGAAAATGTCTTAATTACATAAATATAAAAATTTTAAAAATACTATACAACATCAAATATCAATACATCATTTCATTGCCTACTGATTTTTGAATAAAATTAACTTTGTTATGTTCCTCCGAATATTTTTTTTGGTGATTGATAAAGTATGCATTTTAGCAAAATGATGAAATCTTATGTTGACATAATGGCGGATTATTAAATGTATTTTATGTATTAGTTGCGATCTATGATTATTGAAAACGTCTTGGTTCAATATGTGATTTTTCATTATGTCATTATTGAAGATATATGTTTCAGAACAAACTTCATTCATAGATTTAATGCATAAATATTGACTTATATTTTTTTTGGTTAAAAGTAGATGATTATTCATTCTAATAACATGTTCTGTAGCTAAGCAAATTTTTTGTATATCTGCAGATGTGTTAATTAATCCGCCGTTATTTTTAATTTTTAACAGTAATGATACAGATTCATTGTTTTCATTTTCTAATTGAGATTCACAGATCTTACAAATATTTGTTTGCCTTTTGATTTTACGGACTATAAATCCACTGGTATATTTAATAACATCTATTATATAATCTTCTAAAGAAGGTCTTTGGTACTCATAGTCGTGATCAAACTCTTCAAAATATTGTGATTCATCATTATTGTTATAGTTAAAAATCGCATCAGCGTCACTCCTTTTATTTGTACTCACATAAAGAATGGTAGAGGTGTCCAAAAAAGTGCAGTTTCCCAATGCTGAACCACTTATATTGTGACGTAAAAGTAACCTTTTTAATTAAGCGGCATTTGGATTATTATTAAATCCACCACGACTTCTCAAAGCACTGAAAAACACCTCAAAGTGATCTTGGCTGCTTTTATATGAAAGTAAGTATGAAATATGAGGTTTTAGAATTTCATATAGTTTTAAAAGATTTGTTAAACATATAATTAGTCCTAAAAATCCAGTTTTACGCTGACTTTTCAATAGATACTCATTGTTTGGATTATTATTGTTGTTGCAATATGTAAGGTTTTCAACGTATTTTTTAAAATAAATTAAAAACTCTGATATGTATTGTTTGTTTGCATCATTCAATGGACGGTAGTAATTTCCTTTTCCTAATTTGTTACGACAGTTTAAAAAATCAAATACATTGTTTATAATTTCACAAAATTCTGCTGTGGGCTTAACTTCTGATAATAATTAAAGCTCTTCACAAAACAACAAAATACTACTTACACTTTGACTAAGTGTTTGTGCTGCTAGGCGCGCATTCATTTTGTTTTCAAAATAACGTATATGTGTTTTTTTTAATTTATTGGCTGCATGTAGACCTTTAGACTCCTGTAACTCCTGTAATTTTACTATATGATTCCATTTTATTATTTCTCCTTTACCATTTTGAATTGCTTGTTTATCTGCTAAAGTATTGCGAACAAGTTTAATCATATGAGACGCATCCCAAAATACATAAATTGGATTAAACTGTAATGGTGTGGATGGATTATTAAACCATGGCTTAAATTTTGGAGAAAAATGATCAAAATTTGATCCCAGTGAAGTGCACATAGATAAATTGCTGGGAGCTCCATCAAATGTGATAGAATGGCAAATTACACCAGTTTCTTGCAAAAGTTCAAAACACTTGGTCTGAAGATTGGCCCTTTCACTCCCACATAAGCTATGTATCAAAAAATATCCTAGAGGTACTTTCCAATGACCGTTAACGCAAACCGCAAGGAAAACCAAAGCATTTGTTGCTTCTTGTGCATTGTCAAAATCTTCACTGTCTTCTCCAGCATTAGTACCCAAGTCCATCCGTCTATAAAATTTACCATTTAAATAGGATATTTGCTTTCTTATTGACATTTCATCAATAAAAATGTTGCATATTATTGGTTGAGGAGATTGTGTTACACGTAATTGAATAGCTTCAAAAGCTTCTTTTGTAAATCCGGGGTTACCGTCAACTACTGAATACCAAGTTTTTAATGTTGCTGGGTGAGGTAGTAAATTTTTAAAAGTTTTCCTGACACCTCCAACGAAAAGGGTCGTAACTCCATTTTTGACGTTTTTGAGTTACGACTGCATTCTGATAGAATACTTTTTCCTTTATCGACCAAGAAAACAGTCGTATCTCTAGCTATTCCAAAGATGTTTTAAACTAATATTTTATAATCTCCCCAAAGTACGGTTTCCGACGAATTAAGTCGTATCTTGAGTTATGACCTTTTTGAAATATTATTTACCGCCGAAGGAGGTCGTATGCTTAGATAAGAATCTAAAAATAAACCAATGTCTCCGACTAAAATAATAATTATTAACTATTTTAATATTATAATGGTTATTATTTCATAAACTATTATAAAAGTGTGATTATGTTGATAACTTAAAATAAACTGCCATCCCAACACCATCCATAATAATTTTGTATTTCATGAATTTGATTGTTATCTGCAAGATTTTAATTATAATAATCTCATTATTATAAGAAAATATAAAAATATTGGCTGTATTAGTATAACAATAGACCAATTTCCGAAAGTAAGTACCTATACTATTATTAATTTAAATATTACAGTAATAGTAATCTGTTTTTAATGTTGTATGCTATTCAAATGAAGAATTTATACTATTATTGACACTTTTTATAGGATAACAATTTGAGTGATACTTCTAGCACTTGTAGTATTTTAGATACATATATGTATGGATGTACAAGTTCATGTGAATCTAATGCATCTGAGAGTGAGGGTGAAAACAACGACATTTTTAATACATCCACTAATATCAGTTTTTTCAAACCCAAGAAAGACCTATATGATACATGTGAAAAGTATAAAATTTCAACTCCTGAAGAGAAAGAGTCTCAGCAAGTATATTATAATGAACATCTATCAAATAAAGATATTGCTAGGCAAAAGAAAATTGATGATAAACAGCGTTGAATTAGTGAACCTAATTTGTGTGTCGCAGCCTTCGATTTGGAAAAGGTTTTAACCACTCCACAAGGAGAATTGAGCAACTTTTACTATAAAAGGAAGTTTGCTACGTATAACTTTACCATCTTAGACATTGCAAGAAAATTAGGATATTGTTTTATGTGGAATGAGTCTGAGGCCAAAAGGGGTGCTAATGAAATAGCCAATTGTTTGTTTCAATTCATGACAATGATGAAAAAAGATGGAGTAACCGAATTTATTTTCTATTCCGATAATTGTGGAGGACAAAATCGGAACAGATTTTTATTTTCTATGTGGGAGTATGCTGCTTTCACATTAAAGGCTAAAATTACTCATCGATTCCTTGAAAGAGGACATACTCAAAACGAGGGGGATTCCATGCATGCGTGTATTGAGAATTCCAAAAAAGGAAAAACCATTTATGTTCCTGTTCAATGGATAACCTTGGTGAGGTGTGCGAAAGTCACTGGCAAACCATACCTAGTAACCGAAGTATCAAATGAAGATTTTTTTGAACTTCAAGCCAATCGTTGAAGATAAGTCATACAATTGGACTAAAACTGTTTATGGTTGCCAAATTCGATGGAACTGTATCAAAGAAATAATGGTCACCTATGATAAACCATTTGATAAAATATAACCTGACATCACCAGATTTTATTATAATAGATACAAAACAAAAAAAACAAAAGGGCAGATATCAGTCTCGTTGTTTACCTGTACAAGCGTATACTGAAAAAATTGCAATTGATAAAGCAAAGTATAATGACTTGTTATCGTTATGTAAAATGGGTCTTATTCCAACTACATACCATGGATTTTAAAAATCTTTAACTTCTAAGTAGTTATACCTACTTGTTTTATGATCCTATAATATTTTAAGTATTATATTGAATGCAAATTGTGTTTATTTTATTTAGTTTTACTTCACAATATAATTTATATCATTAAATTTTATTGAACTGTTAAACTAGCTGAACGTTATTATAATTTGAGTATTTTTTTTCTTTAAAATCCCAGAAGGATTGGTTGATTTTATTTTGTTTTACAAATTTTTATTAAGTAATTTTGTAAACTAATGAATATTATTATAATTTAAGTATTTGTTTGATTATAAAATAAGTTTATTTTATTTAGTTATACTTCTTGTAATTAATGTTACTTTATAGTTTATTACAATATTATTAAACTTGATGAACATTACTTTAAATTGATTTATTTTTCTTTAATCCTTCATTGATCATTGGAGAAACTAGTGTATATAATTTGGGGGCCTAACATACTTATTATTTTAAATTTTGAGATCCTTAAGGTTTCAACATTATGCTGTTATAAAAAAGGGTCCCATTATTCTGTCAATATTCTGCAAATTATTTTATTTAAAATGACCGAATACATTAGATACGACCTTTGATTTTCCCACGAAAAAGGTCTTATGTTGAGATATGACTTTTTACTATTGGTCGTATCTCAAAAATAAGCTATAAATAATTTTTTTTTTTTTTAAATATAGAAAAACCATAATACATGGTTCCTTGCA
Organism: Myzus persicae; assembly: GCF_001856785.1. NCBI lineage: Eukaryota > Metazoa > Arthropoda > Insecta > Hemiptera > Aphididae > Myzus > Myzus persicae. The sequence goes on from NW_019104207.1 coordinate 22,548, forward strand.
TGCTAGAAGTATATTTATTAAAAAAAAAAACAATGAGAAACAGAAGAAGAATATAATTTAGAAAACGAATTATGGTCATCCTGAAAAGTTAACAAAATTTCGTTGGAGGTGTATTTATTATTATTATTATTTATTATATGCCTTTGAAAAGTAAAACTGTAATGTAAGGGCAAAGCTTCGAATAGATGATGAATATTTACTATTGTGGTATTTTAATGCTCTATTTAAAATATCTTTTATAGGCTCAGAAGTAGTGTTCTAGAAAAAATAAACCACTACTATTAAATTATAATTAACGTAAATATATTAATAACAATGATTTATATAGTTTATACATAAAACCAACAACTGCTCGGCTATAACTACTCTACTACTACTCTAGTGTTCTAGAAGAAAAAAATACACTGCTACTAAATTATAACTAATGTAAATATATTGAAATATTAATAATAACAAATTAATAATTACACAAAAAACACAATTTCATTAGAAAACCACAAACACAATTTTGATTTTATTGGTCCATTCTTGATACAAATCTGGATGATTGAAATTCATAAAAACAAAAAATAAAAATTGTATTAATATTAGCTGCACAAATAACATAATTCTAAGAGTTAATATTAATTTATTGTTTTCAATGATTTATAAAGTAAGTTTATAGTTTATACATTACCAGAATGTTGTCATGGGCTGCTACACTCAATAAATTCTGTTTTTTCATGTATGCAAACAAACTTTTCAATGATGATAATTTTTTTGTAACCTATTAATTCGTTGTTTTAATGTTTTGATTTTTCTCCTCTGTTTAATGATTTTTAATTTAGCCAATTTGAAATGTTCTTTAGGACGTTTCGGAGTACACAAATCTGGAGTAGTCACATCACCAACATAACAAATTCTCCTTCGTTTTGGAGTTTCTGAAATGAAATCATTCATTATTACATATAAATAACACTAATAAATTACAATTTATAAAAATATTCATTATTAATATACCAATAATGCACTAAGATGGTGTAGAAGATGGTTCATTGTCAGTAATTTCAATTACTAAAATAAAGTATAAAACAGTTTCAATTAAAATGAAATATAATAATTAATTAATAACTATTCTTACTTACTATTTTTACTATAGGATACCATACGATCAGGTTCAATCATTTGCATTCTGTTTCAAGAAAATAAAATTACTAAAAATAAAAGCACATTAAAAAAATAACCACATATACATGTTGTGCAATCTTCTTAAATTTTGTAGGAACTGCACCAGGTTTTAATAATTTACTCCTTGTCGCCTTATAACTATGTTGTTCAAAATGGAGGGAACATATTCTCCTGTCTGGAGAATAGTCGTTTTCATTATAGCCACAGGCTTTTAGCCAAGCGTTTCTTAAATGTTTATCAGTAAGTAACCTGGAAATGTAATTTTGATTTATAAAATGCTACCTATCATCAGCCAAGTATTCATTCTATATAACAATGTTTATATATTTATAACTTACGTGTGCAATGTTAAGCGTGAGATTTTGGATGGCGTTGATTGGCAATAAAAACAACAAACTCTGCCCATGTTGATGAAAACAATTTAATAATTGAATATACAATTTTGATATCCAATTAGTAATTACTAATTAGTTAGTACTTGCCACTTGGTAAAAAAAATTAATAAGTTGACAAAATTTAAAAATTTGATTTTAAACGTTTTAATAATTAATTTCAACGTTATCACTTATCAGTTAACAGTATCATTCACATATATTTCTGAGTATGCGCATTAGTGTCGTGTACCGTGAAATTTTGAAGGTGGTGGGGATGATGTTGGACACAATTCGGTATACGCATAGCTCCATCCATAGTATATGATCTAAGGATTGCAATAATGTACAGTTACATGATTGCTCAATCTTATTGATGACCCGCGTATTCGGTAAAAACGAATAAATAAACATGCGATAACAGAACGTTGTGGGCGCGGCTTCGAGAGCAGCAGCTAACCAGCTTTACCACGCCCAACGACACTTCATGGGCGGCTCCTGCGATGACGCAGCGGCGAGACCAGGCTATAAATACGAGTGCGGAGCACTAAATCGACCAGTGTGTTCAACGGAGCCATCTGCGGCAAGACCTACCCAGGCAGACTTGCACAGATAGACTTCATACACAAATCTACTTAAAAATTATAACATTGTGCTACACTAAAATAAAACCAAATACAAAAATTATACAGTCCACTGTTAAGCCTTTTCCTCGCCGGAACAGTCATACTTTATCTCAAATTTGGCATGTTATCGGATGTTTGTTATTAAAATAGCTGTTTTCTGTTGTATGATTATTTTTGAAGCATATATTGCATTGTTGTGTTTGACTATTATTTTTATTTCGAAAGCATGTCTCTGTAGTGTTATTGCTAAGTAAGCAAATTTCACACTTTTGTCTTTTATTGTTAGCATAATATTGATTAAAAAAATTATTTTGTCCCCTTACATCTGAAGGTTTAAAAAAGTTGTTTTTGTTCATGTTTGATTTTTTATTTTCTAATAAATTTTCAATTTTTCTATTTAACTTTTCATTATTTTCATTAGACACTTTTAATTGTTCATTGAATTTTTCCGTTATTTTATTTATTTGGTCAAACATGATTGCATTTTTATATCCGTTTTAGATTAAGTTGATTCTCCTGTTACCATAAATTCGATCAATTCATACTTTCTTATATTGTCTTTTAGTTGCTTAAGAGTAGTATTACCTAGTACGCCTATCCCCTATGTGTCTAATAATATTTGGTTTTAAGCTCTTCATAATCGTGTGCATTAGTTCTGTTTCAGAAGTTGTGGGATTTGTTCTTATACATAAGGATTCTACCTCATTGACATAATTTATTGTTTGTTTATCGTCTAGTTTTTTCGTTTTTGAAGTAATAATTTTAACATGTCTATCTGAACCGTGGGTTTAAATTCACTTTCTAATTTTTTTTCTAAATTCTCCTGTTTTGTGTCGTTGATTAAATTTGATTAATTATTATCATAAAAAGTTAATGCGGGACCTTCTAAATATGAAGGTAAACATTTTATTTTTTCTTCATCAGACCACCCGTTTATGCTAGCTGCTCTGTTGTATTTTTTTTATAAATGTGTCAATGTCTTCAGAAATTAGACCCGAAAATGTATTAGGTTTATAATATGGTTTTTTTGTGTTGTCCATTCTGTTTGTGTTAAAAGCACTGATAAAAGCGTTTGGTGTTGTTTCTCCTTTAAGATATTGTGTTAGTCTATTTTTTAAATTGGGAACTGTGCCCATGGTGATAACGCAAAAATAGAATAAATGTAAAATTATAAAAGAATAAAATAAGTGGAAAATCACCGTAAGTAATGATACGACGCCTGCCGATATTAATACTTAAAATGATCTAAATTTATGTTATTACCTTCCTCCTGATCGTCGGAGGGCTCTGGAGGTCGTATATTCGAGAATTTGATCAAATACACTCTACGATATAAATGTAAATGCATACGCGTGTAATTTAATATAATGCAGTCAACAATACTATATTTTATATTTTAATATGTCTTACCTGACTCGCAGCTATCTCTGGATTATGCAATAGGAGTTTTAGGTGACACAAACTAATTATTTAAATTACTCAAATAAAAATAAAGAAACACACTGATTATTATAAAAATAGTCCAGTTGTCGTTCGTAGAATTCGGTCTATAGGTTGTCAATCTGTTTTGTGGTGCGCCTGCACGCGTGAGAGCTTGTTGGATTGTAGAGAGGAGCTCGTGCACTGACGAAGGGACGATCCGGTTGTGTCGACTAGAGAGTGATAGGCGGCTTCATCAAAAGGTTGTTCATCCGATTTCTCTTCTGTAACAAGGACCTTGTCAATATCTAAGAAATAATTAAAATTATAAAATATAGGCAGTGAAGAATTAATAGGTGGGAGGTCATGTCAGTGAGCATGGCCCTCATATTATCTTAAAACCTGTTTTGGAATTTTGATAGAAATAAACTGCGATAAGGAAACATCAAACATATCCGAAATAGTATCAATTATTATATATTAATTATAATATTCAACATTGTTATTTGTTATTGACAAATACAATTTATTATAAAATCATAAAATATCAAAAATGACGGATTACTGCATCTGTGTTATGTTCACTGCTCAAATTGTGAACAAACAACAGATTAATGAAATCGTAAATTTGACTTAGACTTCGTAATATTCTGCTAAGTAATTTATTAAACAAGCTAGAGGTAATTTTTGTAACCAACAATTAATTTATAACTAGGACCAGGGATTAAATTTACATTGTACGCCTTACGCCCTTACAAGTAATTAAAAAATGTCCTTAACTCCTAAATTACTTTTTACCAAAATATTGCTCTTAAAAATGTTTTATTTTTTACAACTAAAAATGTATTTGAAACATATTGTTCTAATATTTAAAGAAATTAATTAGGTACTATTTTTTTTAATATTTCTTAAAAAAAAAAAATTCAAAATCAACAGCAATAATTATTACTTATTACTAATAATATATTATTATTATATATTATATATTAATATGTTATTACCATTAACTGATTGCTTTATCTTTCTAAACACAATACATTTTTTAAAAAAAACTAAGATTATGTTTTTCTAAGTTCAACTATTTTATAGGCATCTGTTAACCATAATAATAATTTTAAAAAAAGTTAAAATAATTTGAGGGATCAGGCTAACATTTTTACATACGATATGTTATGAATAAAAACTAGGTAAATAAAAATATTCATTTTGAGACCAATACAATATAATTTATTAGTGTGTTGCAATATCAACAGCAGTCAATACATTATTAACAATAACAACATAACATAAAACATTTTCACAATCAAGATAATAATGGTTGATGAAACATAATAAAATATATACACACAAAATCCATTTTATACATTTTTAAGAATTTTTAATTTTTTTGGGATTTTTCAACTCTTACATGTTTAATATTTTTTGAAATCAAGTTGAAATTTCTAAAAAGTTTACATATAATTAGATGTTTGATTAAAAATTCAATATGTGGAATACAAGTTTCATTAACATCTAATAAACTAACTAATTCTGTTTTTATTTTTTTTCATCAAATTGAGCTAGTTTTTTTCTGTGTGGTTTTTTTTCTAATATATCTGCAAGGATTTTTTGAGCCAAAATAATAAATTGCGTTAATTCAGAAGTAGGTACTTTCAAATGCATTTCAGACGTTTTTGAATCATAGTTTTTACAAAAAATTAAAAAATCTAATTTATTTGGAATTGAAAAATCAGACTTAATCAATAACTTTTCACAATTTAAGCAGGGAAATTTTAATATACTTTTCATTGCTAGGTAACCAGCAAAATAAGTATTTGAACAATTTTCCAAAGTAACCACAGCTTCTTGTTCTAATAGAATGCTGTCCATTTTCCATGAATCGGACGATTCACTGGATGATATTGTTGACTCACTACTATCTTCATCTGTTTGGATGTCATTATTTGCAGAGTGAGTCATTAAATGTATGTCATCATCTGGCTCACAGTTAGAAGAACTAGATGGTTTCATTAGGCTCATTTTCGCATTAATTCTAAATGTTGTGCGGAAAGTTCTTGCAGTTGGATTTCTGAAATAACATCAACATTTTATTAATTATTGACAATTTATAATATTCAAATTTCAAATTATATAAGAATGTATTTCAAGCATATTTTACCTATTATATCCTCCTCTTTGTCTAAATATGGAAAATGTGTTTTCTATTACATCAGAGTTGAGGCGTCCAGTCAAAATCTATGTGAATCCCATGTCTTGTTGTTCTTTATACAGCATTATAATAGCCTTTTAAGTCCAGCACATACCATCAAAGCAAACTGGTCTGTTTTCTTTTTTCCCTTTGTTAGTAGAATTTTTCTTTTTTAAATTTTCAAATGATACTATAGCTGTTTGAAAAAATTCTAGTTTTTGGGGTCTCTCGGTGGATAAAGCACATTTAAATGGGTTGGAATGGTACAAATTCATACTATTTATTACATCTAATAAATCATTGAAATACTTTATTATATTAGCTGTCTGTATAGCTGTTTTTGACTTCAGCTGACCAGTATACACACTGGTTTTTATAGCAGTAGACATAGTATTACTGAAAAGTTGCATAGCTAATTTACATGACATCAGTTGAAATGGCCCAGCCGCCCAGGGTTTATGTGATTGTCAGTAATTTTTAATAAAGAACGACTAGTAGAACTTTTTTTGTCAATGTCATAAACATCTCTTATGTTTCAGTGAATACAGATTTTATGGTATTTATATTTCCAGGATGAATGGGACTTTTATACCCTTTAGATAAAGGTATTCCTGAATTAAGTATATCAAAGAGACGATCAATTTGTCTTATAAAATACACTGTCTCTTCACTATTTTGAAAAGAAGAATCACACAAGTATTCTATTGCATCAGCAAGTACTGCTCAATGTTTGTGCTGCCAGCTTAACTTTCATCACTGAATTTCTGTAATTTATATGTTGAGCCGTTAGTTTATTAGCAAATTTTAATCCTAAATAGTTTTGAAATGTATTTAATGAGCATAAATAAGACTATTTTATATCACCATTATCCGATTTAAAAAAGCGTTTATCTGCTAAAGCAGATCGAGCTAACTTACGCCTATGGCAAGCGTCAAATGTAGCATAAACTTCTAAGGAATTTTGTACAGTAAATCTTGTGTTTAAGGAGTTAATGTCAAAATTGTAGCCCAATTTTTTAAAGCATTGTACGTCCATCACAAGTTACATTCCACACTTTTATACGTATTTTGTGCAACTTTATAATAGCAGTTGATACCTGTTGCCGCGCAACAATATTTATATAGAGAATAGCTGGTCACACGCACACCATCACATTTTTAATTATTTATTTTTGTTTCATTGTTTTTGTGTATTAATTATGTGATTGTGAATTATTATATAATATGTAGATTACGCGCAATCAGCCGCCTCTTGTATGCGAATATTATTTTAACACGGCGGTCGTGACTTTGTCTCTTACCGTACGTTGTTCCGACACCATATCATCGCGTACTTTATTATAATATTATTACATAGTTTTTATTCAAAGGTTGTTTGCCATCATTGTTATTCATATATTATATATAATTGTCGGGCCAGAAGGGCCTTGCACTATAATTATTGTTTATTTCTTGGTGCTAATTGCTAAAGGCATCTTATATTTATATTATTTTTACTGTTGTAAGCCATAAAGGAAAAATATTATTATATTATTATCAACATCATCATTGTATATTATTGCCTTTATTATTGTTAAGCTTTGAATTATATAGTCACCGGTAGCAGCTGGCCAGCGGTTTCACCGACAAATAAGTGAGTTTATATACATATATTATACTTTATTCTGTTGGGCCAGTAGGGCCAAAATATTATATATTTATTTGTCAACCAAAAGGGCTGTACATTTATAATTTTATATTTATCTTGTTAAGCCATAAGGGCTTGATTTATTACTATCATTATATTATTGTTCATTGTGCCATAAGGGCTATACATATTTATTATAATTTGGTTTGTTCGTGTCGTAAGGGCCGAGCTTTTTATTAAACCTTTTTCTGTTGGGCCAGAAGGGCCACAATATATTATATACGTGAATACGTCTATAGCCATAAGGGCTTTGATTTATTTATTAGATTATATTTTATACATTTGTGTTGCTGTGATTTTTTTATATATTTGTGTCATTATTATTGTGTATTATACAGCAACAGCAACTCATTACCAAAAACCGTGTTACCATTTTATTATTATTGTTTTATTGTACACACACCCACATATATACACACATAACACACAAATAATACACATAAATACACTACACGCATTACGTAGCTCGACAGTATTTGCCCGGCAATCCCGACCACTGCTGTTCGAGCTATTACACCACTACACACCCAGCTAGTCCTCGCATATTTAAGACCTGTCCTAGGTGTTAGTGGTGCTCTAAAGCATTGGCGTTCGGGCACGCGTAATATTTATTATGCTCCCGGCCCGTTCATTAAAGTACATAAAACACTACTATCAATCTTATTTCATAGAAAAAACCTACAGGACATTTAAATTGTTTTGTCAAACTAACAATCATAATTACTAAAACTTCAGTCGCGAGCTCCGAACTTTCTCAAAAGCCAATTTCTACATTTCCGACATATTTTCCCTTATCTGATTCCCAAATCAATTGTTTTCTTATGGACATGGAATCATAAACTAGAGAACAATCTTGTTACCAAGTATTTTTAGAAACTTCGCGTTTCAAAAATATGAATAGGTACACCCTCTAAAAACCTGAGATATATCATTTCTATAAAATGTATTAAAAATATCCAAGTTGGGTCATTTTGATTAGGTAACTAAATCGCCTACAAGTAAAGGAAAAAAATGAATAAAACATTGCATTTCTCTCGCAGACATTTTCATATTAAAATTTTTAAAATGTATTAGTTTTAGTGGTGGTGACAAATTACCAATTTCTGTTTCCCCATAATTGAAGCATTGTTTGCGATTATTTAAAGTCAATAAATCAAAATAATTCTGTTTTAAAAAAGTTAAAATAATATGACACATATTATATACTCCTACGCCATAAAAAATATCATGCATCAAATCGACAGCGTAATTCTCAACAACATGGTAAGAATTAACTGTATTGAATATTGAATTTTCAAATATTACTGTTTGTTTTGAATCATATTTTAATACATCTTCCTCATAATTTTATTTAGTACGTAAAGAATCAACATTTTCACTGGCCAGAAAATTAGTTTCATTTTTACTGTAGCGACAAAAACGGCAAAAATGGTTATAAGAAAAAGATCTTGAAAAACAGTGTTAATCCCCAGATTATCTCTTAAAAGTTAAAATTAAACCTAATGAAAAATATACATTTACTTTTTTACCATTTATATTTATTTCTAGTCCGCTATTGTCCAATTCATAAATATTTTTAATTAATTGATAAAATGTTCTACAAATTCCAATAAATTTTACATCTTTAGTATTAAAAATAGCAGCAATAAAAATACTGTTTAAATTTGAACGCAAATAATGGTTGGGCTGAATGAAATGAATAATATACCACAAAAATTGATGAGGAATGAGAACCCAAAGCATTGTTGACCTCAAAATCGTCAAAATAAAGAAAATACGTTATGACGAGTTTATTACCATGTAATAATGTTTTTTGATGCCATACATTTGAGTTAATTAAATTAGAATTATTAAAGTTTGTGGTAATGTGATTAAGATTGTTTAAAAATGCATTTAATACACCTGGCAATTCGAAATATTTCCTAAATTTAAATTTCAATGGTGGTATTACGCCTTTTATTTTTTTCACATCTATAGTATATTTTGTACAGTTCAAAATAATATTTTTAACAGTGTTGTTTAAGGTTATTGATTTGGGTTGTTCATAGAAATCATTTATTTCTAAATGTTTTTAAAATGTATATTCTGTATCAATATTTTGAAAATGGTTTTTACCAAAATTCAGAGATTGTGTTAAGTGATTCTTGTATTTGAGGTGAAGTGCAATTGTTTAGATTAATATTTTCAATTTCAACAGCAATAACATAAGTTATGAAATTAACTATATCTTTTTGTAATTCAGTAGCTTCTTTTCTAGAAAAGTTCACTTTGCTGTAATATCGTTATGAGAATTTGAGAGCAAAATCTTTTAACAAGTTTAAATGTACAGATTGTTTATTTATATTTTTATCATATTCAGAAACATTTGTAATTTTATCAAACTAATTGTAATTCATAGGTACATCACTATCATTTGTATGTATACATGATTCAGAATAAAATGAAAGAATATTTTGACTTTCAGCTTTCATATGTTTTGAAAAAGATCGAAAAGCAGAAAATTGTTGTTTACAATTAGGGAAACAGCAATGATAAATACTATTAGATTTAAGTGAACAAATAATTGTTCTAATTCATATATTGCACTTTGGCAAACAAAACAAAAATAGTTCATATTTTATTTTAATATTATGTATTAGCTATACTATTAGGTATATTATTATACATTTTAAATTTATAATTTTTTATTTAATCTCTCATATCTGAAATTAGAGACAGTAAAGGAGCATTTTTTATATCAATGTTTAAGTCAATTTTATAGATATATTTTTGAATAAATGTCCACACTAACTCGCACTGCAATGGAGTACTTTAAATTAAACACATGTATAATTTTAAAGCATGTATTTATGGCTTTAACAATATTAGTAAATTTGTAATAAGTGTTAACAAAGGTATGTTTAAGGGGGGCGAAGGGGGCATTCACCAACCCATCGCTCGTATTTTTTCTATATAATACATTGATTGAATTAAAACATATAATTTTGTTAAATGTAATTATTTTCGTTTGATAAAGATCGTAAATCGTAATGATATAGTACTTAACATAATACGAATTTTATACCTGCACTGTGGTCACACTGATTTCGTCGTGGTGATAATATTCATAGCTTTTGTTTACATCTACATCACGAGGAAGCCGGCTACCACGGAATTAGGTAATAGATATAGTCATATAGATAATAATCCGTGCAGGCTACTGACTACTGAGCAGTGAGCTCATGACATAAGTGACCTAACCTAACCTGTCATGAGTGAGATATCCGTTTTCATATGCAGTTATATTGTATTGATCTGTGGTCTGCGGTAGCGCTATTATGAGTTATACATTATTGTATCATGTATTTTGTTTTAAGTTCATAAGTATTTAATAAAATCTAAACTAGGTCAATATGAGTAAACGCAAAGCTACCTACAAAACCCAAAGTTTATTATCGGGATGGCTGGACAAACGCCCGAAAAAAGAAAATACTAATGATACTTCTCCGAAAAAAATTGGAGATACTTCTAAGACTCCGTGTAAATTAATTCTCAATGTCAATAGTGAAAAACCGATTGGAAAACTGTCAAATTGTCCAGATCTACTTCAAAGCAGTTTGCAAACAATTGAAGATACTTCTAAGACTCCGTGTAAATTAATTCTCAATGTCAATAGTGAAAAACCGATCGAAAAACTATCAAATTGTCCAGATCTACATCAATGTCTGCAAATGATTAAAGAACAGAATGGTCAGCCACCTATTGTGAGTACATCAATAAATGTGTGTAATGAATTTACTACTGACGTTGGTTATTTTGTACAAAAAAAGAAACTATGTCAAATTCATACAAAATTACTGATACTATGAAATATAAATTGTTAGAGATGACTAATATTCCTAGTGATAATTTTATTTACCCATTTTCGGTACACATAAAAAAAATAAAGAAGAAAAGAGATTCCTAAAACGATTGCACTTTGAGAAGCATACATAGCTTACTTTTTCTGAAAGTAAGAATGGACTCTTTTGTAAATACTGTGTGTTATTTTCTGATAAAGGTGGTAAAGATACAGCTACGCCGTTAAAAAAAATTGTCAATGAACTTTTAAAAAAGTATGCAAAATTGTGGGGTAAAGATGGTGATTTGAAAGCACATAGCAAACTACAATATTATATAGAATGTGTATTAGCTGCAGAAGACTTTAAAGAAAAATATAAAAACCAAGATAAAGATATTATAAATATTATCAATACCAAAAGAAAGAACCAAATTAATGAAAACCGAAATAAATTAAAACCTATCATTGAAACGATAAATTTTCTTGGAAGAAAAAACATATCACTGAGAGGTCACCATGATTCTGGCGATTATTTTCAAAAAGTAAATGATTCAGTATCGACAACAGAATCTACAGAATCTACTGAATAAAGGTAATTTTCGAGAGACTCTAAAATTTAGAATTTTATGTGGGGATTCCATGCTTGAAAATCATCTAATGTCGACTCATTCCAAATCTACTTATATAAGTCCAATCATACAAAATGATATTATTGAATGCTGTAAAGTTTATATAACTGAACAAATTCTTAAAGAGGTCCAAGAAAGTAAATACTACAGCACAATTTTCGATGAAACTACACACATAGCTCATGTTTCACAGATGAGTTTAGTTTTGAGATATGCATACAACGGTATAATAAAAGAAAATTTTATTTGTTTCATTAATTGTCATGATACTGTAATGGTCCAGCCCACAGATCGTGGAGTATAAGACAAGAGATGACGAGGTGTAAATAATTCTAACTCAAATGTAGTATATTATGAACATAGACTTTATTTTAACATGTAAAACTGATAGAATATTTTTGGTACATTGAAATTTGTCAGAGAGTCGACTGGCGTGAAGGTGCTCGTACTGGCTCTGGTAAATCACGTCTGAATATCGGGTGGACGTGTCCCTGTTTTATAGGCCTACTCTCCACTCTTCTCCTAGCGAATGAGATAGCGCTGACCCCGTTTACTATTGCACGTGTGCGTGGTCGTGGGTTTCCAGGAAACGGTTGCTCGGTCGTGTCGGTCGAGAGATTAGAGTAAAGATATTATAATATTATATTTTAACATTTTTATAGATGTTTCACGTTTTAACTCTTTTCATTTATATTTTCCCAACGCATTTTCGGTAGTCGGATTCTCAGAACTACGCACTCGATTTCTTATTGCGTCGTTGTTCTTAAATCCCCGAGGTCGACAACTTCTCAATTTGAATAATCTCATATTATGTCCCCCTCGCTATTTAAGCCTTTAAATATATGCGTATATGGCGGGACGTCAGTACATAGCAATACGTATAATGAAAAAGAAACTGAAGATAAGGATATAACGGAAGGAGACCCTATTACATTTGAACCTAAATTAACTGGTGATATATCGGGTGAAATTGTGCTTAATGTGTTAAACAGTTTTTCACTTAATCTTACTAACTGTGTTTGTGTAGGCACTGATGGATGCAGTGTCATGGTTTCTACAGTACAAGGAGCTGTTACAAAAATACAATCTCATGCTCCAAATGCCATTCATTGTCCATGTTCTAACCACGCATCGAATCTTGCAATATCAAAGTCATCATCTATACAAACAATAAGAAACTGTGTTGGACTAATGATGGAAGTTATATCATTTTTTAACATGTCGTCTAAACGAAATTTTGTTATGAAGAAAATTTTAAATGGAAATCCACGTTTAATAAGCTTGTGTGAAAGAAGATGAGTTGAGCGTCATGATAGCGTTATGATTTTTAAGTCATCTTTACCCTATATTGTAAAAGCTTTAACACTTATTTCCAATTGGCAAGAACACATCTCATCTTCAAAAGCAAAAATGTCATTGGCATCAATATGTAAATGTGAATTTATTGTTGGAATACTTTCTTTATCAAGTTTTCTATGTGTGACACCAGTGGTGAGTAATCTACTTCAAAGTAAATGGCAAGATAATTGTAAAGCAAATGAAATTATTTCAGATGCAATTTTAAGCCTTGAAGAGAAGAAAAAAAATGCAACAACTGGCTTTCATGAACTATACATTGAAATAAAAAAAATCATGTTGGACCTAGACATTGAAGAAAAAATGCCACGTTTACTTAACCATCAGACTAAAAGAGCCAATCACGCTGTTGATTCAATTGAAGATTACTATAGAGTATCTGTGTACATACCAATAGTTGAAAACATTTTAAGTGATATGAAGGCACGTTTCTGTAATGAAGAAAATCGATCATTTATATTTTTATTCAAAATTATTCCAAAAAATAGTCTTCTTTTATTATATCTCTTCCCCTCAATTTCTACTAATCCTTATCTCCAAGAATGAGCTCATTAATTCAATGGAATTGTAATGGTTTTTACAAACACAACACTGATATAAACCGTATTAAATATGAACAAAATCCAGACATTATCTGTTTACAAGAAACAAATTTCAAAAACCTCCACATAGGCAACATTAACGAATACACCGGATAAAAATCGCCCCGACGCCCTCAGAACCAGTGGCGGAGTTGCAACATACATCAAAAACAATATTAACAGCAAGGAAATATATGTCAACTCAACTTTGGAAGTAATAGCAATTCAGGTCATTCTGAAGACAACAATAACTATATGCAATATTGATATCCCCGACAGCACTACTCTTTTTCTACTAGATCTAAACTCAATAATAATACAAATCCAATACCCTTCTTAATTCTTAACCTTCGACAGCAGAAACATCTTACGGAGATCATCACTCACTGACAGCCGTGGGAAAACAATAAAAAAATTATTAGAAAATCCTTCACTAATACTTTTAAATAACAGCGACCCAACAAGGCACAACTCCACAAACAGTTCTTTAACAGCCATAGATCTAACAATATACAGCACCAATATCGCCCCTGAATTAGACTGGAAAGTACTAACTGAATATAACGGAAGCGACCATTGGCCAATCCACCTTAACATTTTCAACCAATCTACACCAGATGAACCAATTAAGCGATGGAAACTTACCAAAGCCAACTGGAGTCTCTTCGCTGAGTTGGTTGATCACCACTTATAAAATCAAGACTGGACCAAAAAGAATGCCGATGAATTAGAAATAGACCAAAACAAAATTGACTCCATAGTGGCCTCCCTCATCGAAATTGTTGTAAACGCGGCAAATATGTCTATAGGAAAGTTGGACAGAAACGGTTTTCGGAGATGCGTGACGCGGAAGTTATATTTGCGGGCGCTGTAAATTTACTAATTGCTAAAAGGTAGTCTATTTGTTTAACACCATCGATTGCCTTAAAGACTATAGCTTGATTAAGTTTAGGGCAGGCATTAGTTGCTGTTGCCTCAGCAAAACTTTTTGTATGAGTTTTTACGATTTCGGTGTTTGTATCTATATTTTAAATGTTGTTAGATTGAGAGTTGTTGTTGCTTAAAGTGAGGTTGAACTTCGGAGATTTTGGTGATGTTGTTAATTTTACGAGAGCATTATTATCGATATTGTTAATTGGTTGATGTTTTGATTGGATTGTAGATAGTGATGTTACTGCTCCCGGGGAGTAGGCGGTAGGGTCGCGCCCATCATCTGAGCGACTATAGACGGTGCGTGTTGGTTATCTAATTATATTTAAAATATAATATATGCATATTACCCATGTATGTCGCTGTGTTACTTTGCTATCGGGAGCTAATAAATCGAGGTACGGTACACACGTGTTGCACGGTCGACTGTCAAACACGAACTGTAAATTTTGTTTGGATTACCTTTTATCAAAATAATACTTCTTATTGCTTTGAATTTTACTTGACAATCATAAGTATCCTTAATTTTTGGATTATTAAAAATTGAATTGCACACTTCTGTCCAATCTAAAAAGTCAGTATGGCTCAGAACAATTATTGTGTAGGGACCAGTATATGAGTTTCTGATGTCTGTTGGCCATTCAGAAGGGGCCCATATAATTTTTTTTTTATGTTTTTCTCAATATGTGCATGTATTGAGTCTACTGGCATATAGGTATGACCAGGAAGTAAATAATTTATAGTAATAGTTTTGATATTGTTTAAACATCTTACAAGAAAATAATATAGCATTATAATCATTTTATGATTTTTATTTGGCCCAGGACAACTGTAACAGTAAAAAGCTATGTCCTGAATAATAGGACTTCACTCATCAACAGATTTCAAATATGAAAATATGATGCTGCTTATTTCATTCGATCCCCCAAGACCATCAACCTCTGACCACAAATAACAAAATCCTGCTTTTGAGTTAAATTATAGTAAGCTAATTTCCTAGAGTAATATAACAACATACTATCAGCAAGACTTGACGCCCCCAACGAAGAAGAATGTAACTCACTTTTTATCATTTTTCAGGAGAGCAGTTTAAAGTTTTCTAAATTAAATTCTTCTTGTGGATTTCAACTTTTTAATATTTTTTCAATATTTGTATTTTTTAGTATCAAATGGGAAATTACAATTGTTTTTTTTTATTATCTTTCTTTAACTGACCTTAAGTCATAATTAAGATATTTTATTTGTCTTACGTCCTTTTTCGACGGAAAAATACTAATTTTATGAAACATAACTCAAGTCCCGCGCGAAGGCAGTTTGAATTCAAACGGCCTTTACGCGGAAATCCGCGCTGTGCTTCTCAAATAAACCGCCAACCGACGACGGCCGACACCAGCGCGCGACACCCGCGCTAGGATCCGTCGGCCGGCCACCAGGTGAACCGGATCGGTCGAACACTTCTGTTTGCACGACTCGCTGACTACGAAGTACGTCCGCTTTTGTCCGCGCGAACCATTTTTTTGTACTTGTTCTTTTTTTTGTTACTGATCAGCAACATAAATAAATTGCATTTTTCCGACACCATTCAGATCGTGTATTTTTTTTTGTTTGTTTATCAAACCTCCGACGCTACCTCGCCTCGAGAGTCTCTCACCAGCAGGACCACCGTCCGTCCCACACTCGCGAGGTACGCGTCATCCTTTACGACGAAAAAAAATTAATTCTGATGAAAGAAAAAAAAATTATAATAATATTGTTATAAACTAACTATAGTTTTTTTAAAGCATAATATTCTAAATTGCAATGGGAAATCAATAAAAATAAATCTCTTAGTAATTCTATTAGTAATAATATGAATACTTTAATTTTAATAGTAAGTATAATACATTGGGAATACATTGAATAATGATCATTATAGAGTTTAATAAGAATACAATTATATTATAGACCTTATTTTTAATAATAAAACAGTTTATAAAAGTATACCAATGAACAAAATAAACAAAATATAAGTCATAATTAATAACATACTTATTATAGTAAAAAAAGTCTTAATAAGTTTATATTAAGTCTTTATATTTATAAAGATTTATAAAAATGGTGGTACATTGAAGGAATAAGTCCTTTATCACACATGGATACAAGATCTTTTTTTTAAGGCATTCAACTGTCATTTTTCTTTTATAAGCATTTATTGGTATAGTTCTTTTTTGGTGTCTTCCCTTGTTTAATGATGAAATTATGTGAATAGTAATAAAATCTGTTGCACAGTATTCATATTTTATTTTTAAAATAATTAAAATCTTTAGCAGTTGATGTTTTCCAATTTAGTTCTTTATTTTCAACTAATGGCTTAAAGTTCAAAAAGTCTTAATTGGACAATTCGTAAGCCACTTATACATTTTTATTGAGTTCGGTACATCTTACTAAAGTTATCCACTGAGATGGGACATAAATTATTTTGCCTTTTTTAGCACATTCAATGGTGGCATACATACGGTTACCTCCATTCTGTGTGTGCTCTTTCTCCAAAAATCTATGAATTATGTTAACTTTGTATGCTGAAGCAGCATATTCCCACATAGAATAAAAATATCTATTTCTATTTTGTCCGCCACAATTGTCAGAGTAGAAAGTGAAATCTCCTACACCTCAATCCTTTAAAAGTGCAATACATTTTAGCAGGCATGTTATTATTTCATTAGATCCTCTATTACCTTCAGACCCTGTCATTATAACAATAACCTTACTTATTACAAATGTCAAAAATTGTAAAATTATAGGTAGCATATTTAATTTTGTAGTAAAAACTACTTCACTCTTCGGAGAATTCAACACTTTTGTAGGTCAAGCACAGCAACTCAATATTTTAGATCATTTAGTGTCCTTTCTTTATCAGCATTTTTATTCAGTCTTGCAATTGTTTTGTTAGACCAAGGGCGTATTTGGGGGGGGGGGCGATGGGGCGGTCGCCCCCCCTCCCCCCTCGAGCCTCTGTTTTTTAATAATTTTAATATTTTCGTAATAATATAACGACTTATGATACACAAAGTGTACACCGAATATAGTTTAATAATTTTAAATTTTAAAATATTGTAACACTGCAACACTGTTTATCGCACTAGACAATGAGAAGTCTATGGTTAGCATAAGCTGGTCTATGACGGTTAGAAATATCGTGATTGTAATTGTGATTAGTGGTTATCAATTTATCATACAGTTTATATTTTTCGTTTATCATCTGGTTGATGCTATTGAAGGTTGTGTATTACAATTTGGTTATTGTATTTATTTATTTGTATAGACTAATAAGTTTTTTGTGAATGCCAATAATATAGGTACGTTTTTAAAATGAATAAACGAAAACAGTCTACGCTTTTAGAGTTTTGTAATAAAAAAAAGAACAATAGTTCCAATTCTACAGTGGTAACTGCGGATGCCGATGATGCAGTTGTAATATCCGAGGTAATACCAGCGTCAACAACAAATAAAGTAACTACTAGTAATAATAGTAATATTGAGGTAGAAAATGATATTTCTTCATTAGTTATTACTTTATTAGTAATGATATCGGTCATTATATTAATTCATCACGTATTATTGAAGATACTGTTAAAATAAAACTTTTGGAAAATAAGTGGAAACCACCCCCTAGTTTTAAATATTCCTTTTCAGATCATAAAAAACAGGGAAAGGAAGAATAACGGTTTTTGAGGTATAACCACGCTTATATGTTCAGCTGGTACACCGGAAGCCGGTACTTTAATAGAAGCTGGTGTTACATCAGATGCTATTGGATTGTTACAAACATTTTCTTTGAACTCCTTAATAATTCTATTTTCCATTTGAGCCAATTTTGTATCCAGTAACTTTTCCATAGTAACTAATGTAACCATTTTTTCATTTTCCATTTTATATATTAATATTAAGTATAATTATTTCTTTTATAATAATTGTATATCAAATATTTTTTACCAAAGTTGTTATTTTAAGCTTTAAATGTTCATTTTCCTGAAGTGTTACTTCATAAGAACTTTTTAAAGCCATGTTCCTTGTTTTTAAATTCTCCTATAAAGTTAAAAGAATTATTTTTGAACTCAGTATTTATTTATGTTTTAATAGATTTAGTTAAGTTAAGTTAAGTTTGTATACTATTAAAACACTTATTATTTATAAATACCAGTATTTATAATACATTCATAATACATAATACATATTGGAAATAATAAAAACATTTAAGTTATGATTTTATATAGATAGCTGGTTTTTTTTCTAAACATACAATAATCATACTTTGTAGTTTGTAGTATTAAATATCGAATGCAATATAATATTATATCAATGGGTTATGGCCTTATGGGTCACAGGAAAATCTCTTTAATTAAATTGACCGTTTACAACCAACCATTGATTTTAAAATATACAGATAAGCCATGGCATAGGCGTTTTCGGTGACAAAAATATTTATTTTAATTCTCACTAGGTGTCGTTAGCCATTTGGTGCCGTATACAATCAAGATTTTCAAGGAAGAATTTGGAGTGTATCGATACGTATCGGACTCGGACTTCGATACAGGTGGTACGTATCGATACGTATCGAATTTTTCTTCTTGAAAATCTTGATAAATTATATTTTCTTTGAAATCACAATCTATTTCGACTGCGGCGTAGTGCTCTGCACGGTCCGTTATTTTAGGGACCGGACCGGACTTCAAATTTTAACAGAAGACCAAAGTCGGACCGTATCATACTGAAAAGTAAACAGAGGACCAAAGTCGGATCGAACCCATGGTACATATTATTTTTAGACCGAACCGGACCAGTAGTTAATAAAATTAAATAGAATAGACCGGGACCGGACTGCCGGTTCGATCTTAAAAAATTCTAGACCGTTTATGGACCGGACCGTAAAGTTTATAGACCGGACCGTAAAGTTTATGGACCGGACCGTAAAAGTGTATGGATCGGGCCTAAGATTTAGTTAGTAATACATAAATCGGATCATATTATTTATTTTGTATTAGACTGGACCGGACTATATGGGATAGTCTGTACCAGGAATCAATCCGGATTCCGGACTGTAGCAGTGTAGTGGACTGTAAAAAAGTACCAGATTTCTAACTAAGTTATTTTTTCTTTTGATTTACTTGTAACATTTACCTGTTTTAAAAATAAAAGTAAGAATCTCTAAACTTAACTTTCATATTTCTATATTAACTTAACTTAATGAGATAAAAAAAATAGTTAACTTGCTCATACTTGCATTTTAATACATAGACATGAGTTATGAAGGGATTCAGAACTGAGTTTTTAAATAAAAAAAAATTATACAAATTTTAAATTATTAAATCTAACCATATATTTTGTACTGGCTAGTGGCTAATAGTTAGTAGTTACTACCTACACAAAAATGTGTTAATGTGATTAAATGGCATGAGTGAATGACGCCAACATGATATATTAATCTATTTTGTGATATTAGTATATATTAGACTAAGATAATGAAAACAATGTAATGTTAAATTAATTGTATGATCATTTTATAACATAATATCTCTCCAATCACCATGGTTTAGATCCTAAAAGTTTCATAGTTAATTTTTAAATATTATTCTAATAAGGAAGTTCCAAATAATTTTTATAATGTGTAGTGTGCAATGTGCATAACCATCAAGAACATTTTAGCTGCACAAAAATTAAACTCAATTTAGTAATTATACCTAATAAAATTAATGAAGTATTAAGTTTAATAATCATTTTAGATTCTGAGCAGAGCGATGAACGTATTGATTTACAATTATGTGTTTTTTATTTGTGTCAGTCATCAGTCATCACTTTTTAGGACTGTATAAATGCTTGGATGTTTTTCAACAGCATCTTTTCTGACAGAAAAGTGAGTCTAGTTGGTAATTTGAGAGGTCAAAAGTAAAAAATACAATGGAAAAACAAAAATTAAATTAAGGAAACACTGAGTTTTTTATTATTTTTCATTTGAATAATGGTTGTTTAAAAATAATATGGCATCAACTGTTGAGCCTTCAAGACAGCTTCTTCGTTCTTCAATAACTCTACCCGCAACACTGAATGAACGCTCGCTGCTAGCACTGGACGCTGGTATAGCAAGTACTTGTCTGGCGAGTTTTGACAAGTACGGAAATCGTAATGTTTGTTTTGACCAAAAATCTAATATTTGGTCATCAGTTATATAATAAGTGTCTTCTCTATAACTTTGCAACTATTTTTTGTACTTATAAATTGGTTGTTGAGGTCTTTCTTCTTGAATACTATCTTCCCATTCAGAAAACATGGTAGCTACTTTTGATACAATTTCTTGTAAGAGGGAATTCATAATGGTTTCTGTTGCAGAATTTGTCCTCTGTTCACCATCTTCAATTTCAAATTTTAATAGCATTGTTTCTATGTCACTAAATATTCGATTTCTTTCACCATTTTCTTGGGGAAACATTTTGAGCATTTTAAACTTTGGCCATAGAAATACAGCTATTTCGTGCTCATTACTCAATTGAAATTTAATATCAAGAATATCTAATGCTTTTTTTCCCAGTGTCTTCATAATTAAGTCTATGTTGACTTCAATATCTTCATCAACATTAACCATTTCATGGTTAGCATATTTTATCAAATGATTTTTTATTAAACATTTAAATAAAACAACTTTTTGTATAGTAGGTTTTTTATCCCCTTCAAGTTCATCCGAAGCATTTTTGAACACTTTCAAAAATGTAATCAAATTTTGAAGAAGGTCTTTATTAATATTTTGAATACGACAAAAAAATTCTCCATGGATCTTAATGATTTCTGGTAAAGATTTTTGAATAGATTCCAACATTAATAATCTAGTGTTCCATCTAGTTTCGACTTCTTGGACCAATACCATTGATAATTGGTTGTTTTTCCCAGAACTCTTCATAAATTTAACTAGATTTTTGCATTCTGTAAATAAATCTGTTATAGGCTGTAAAGGCACAGAACCATTTTCATCTTCTTTTGATAAAAATTTTATATCAAAAAGGTTTCTTAAAATAGTGTTAATCAAATGTGCACAACAATTAAGTCTTTTATAATTTCTTAATGCGTTAACTATATTTGACCCTTGGTCAGTTACAAATATTATATTATTCATCAAATCTGAACTATTGTTTTCTTCAGCAATTTCAGTCAATTATGTAAAAGTATTAATCATGAATTTTTTAATATTTTCACCAGTTTTTGTTTCATGTGAAGGGTACTGTCCTGTATACAAAATACGGTTATTTAGACACCATTTGTCATCAATAAAATGAATTGTGATTGTCATGTAATTGTTTTTTTTGTAATTATCTGTCCACATGTCACAAGTGGAAGCACAGTATTTATCATTTATTAAGCTATAAACTTCTTTAAAAAATAATTTTCTAATTTTGGTTGCTGTGCTTACAATATGTCTGGATACAGTAGTTGGGTGGGGTAAAATATCGTGAATATCTGAAGATCCATATTTTGCACCAATATCCAAAAAAAATTGACCAATTTCACAAAAACCTGGACCTTTGATAGCTAACATAGGTCGAATATCCAGACTACAGTATTTCACACATTTTTTTATTGCCTCATCTTTTATATTTGTTGGCATTCGCTTCTTATTTTTAAAATCTCCATAAGCTTCAAGTGTATTTTGAGATGATGGCATACTACACTTATGTCTACTAAGAGTAGCAGTACTAGTAGTTTTACTATATAGTTCCATACATGAAACACATGCGACGAAATCTGTAGTACTTTGTTCTGGGGAATCTGGGTTGTCAGGATTAAGAATAATGTGCATAATAGTTTTAAATTTTTTCCATACATCACTTTTCCCAAGGTGTGGTACAAGAACATAATCACAATCCCCTTTTAATAGTTTCCGTTTAATTGACGTTTTAGAAAACATTGTACTTGCAGCATATTGAACTTCAGTTGACTGTGAATTTATTGTTGATACTGATGCAAATGAAATATCATGAAATGCATTTTCATCTAAGATTTGAGTACTACTACTCCCCATACTGGATATTAAGTCATCAGGTGTTGGAATAGGAGAAAGTGATGCACTTCTCTCAAATAGATCTCTGACATATTGAGAATTATTCATATTCTGAAATTAAAAATAATATATTCTTTATTTAATAATAATAATAATTTTATTTAAACTCTTTGAGCTCTTTCACTTAAAAATGATTTTATAAGATTATTTGGCATTCCTCTAATGCCCGCTTGATCCAATTTATTTAATAATATCTTATAATCAACACAATCAAATGTTTTTTGTATATCAAGGAAAATACCTAATACTTTATTACTTTTATCCATATTATTCCTAATAAAGCTATCAATCTCAAAAAGTGCATCTGTTGTTGATAAACCAGATCTGAATCCAAATTGTTTATTTGAAAAGAAGGATATTTTATTTAAGAAATTTAATATTCTGACCTTAATACATTTTTCGAAAATGTTTGATAACGTATAAGGATAAAGTGATGGTCAGTAATTACCACACAATAATCTATCATCTGTTTTAAACAAAGGTATAACCGTACACTTAAACATATAACTATAACCTTATTGTTAATATTTACACAATTTATCAATATATCAAAAATTTAACTACTAGTAAATATTTAATTGATAAAAATAAATATTACGTGACCCGTTTTGTATGTTTTTGGGTACCTCAGATTTTTTCGACATTACATGAATGAATAAAGTTGTAAACAAAACTTTAAACTGCAAAAAATGCATATTTTGAGATTAAAGATTATTTTGTACAATGTGGTATGTTTAAAGAATATACCTATAAGTATCTTTTTAATGCAGACTAATATATTATTATTATAATAAACAAAATTGAAATTAATATTTGACTTATTATTATTATATGTTTTTATTTTCATAAGTTAACTAGCATAAGTAGCATTATATGTAAGTATAAATACATATTGTATGGAAGGTGCAGTGGAAATAAACTAAATCCCATAAAATGTATATTGTACAAAAGCATATGGAAGGGCACTTTGTTAACTAAGCCACCAACTTTTATTTTTAGGCCCCAACAACAATATTATATTATAAGTTTTAAGCAAATTTAAAAAATTAACAAAATATTATACTACACATGTTAAAAAATTATAAAACTTACTCAATTCCAATGGATGTAGTAGGCAACAGTGGTACTGTCTACCGAATTCAACAAACAATATATGAATAAACAAATTATATCACTAAACGTGTACAGTACTGAAGACTGTAGAATAACGACCAAAAATGATAAACATCAAACATACACCATATACTGTAAATATAAAATTATAATCAGATATATATTTTCAATAGAACCTGCACATAAATAGCAATATAGTATAATCATGAATGAAATAATGATTACAAAGATAATTCCATATTAGGTTTAAGTTTAATGTAAATTTAAACAATTAACAAAATATTATACTACACATGTTAAAAAATTATAAAACTTACTCAATTCCAATGGATGTAGTAGGCAACAGTGGTACTGTCTACCGAATTCAACAAACAATATATGAATAAACAAATTATATCACTAAACGTGTACAGTACTGAAGACTGTAGAATAACGACCAAAAATGATAAATTAAGATGTGATTAAATATATTATTTACTGAATGTATAAAATAACTACAAAAAAGTATTATAGCCTATAGGTACTCAAAAAACCATAAACTGTAGAATATAAATACCAAATACATAGACGTGCAAAAACAGACAACAGTTATACTATTACAGTTTACAATTAGTAAACAGCATGTAGTAAGAGTTATGTAATAGGAATAATTTGAAATATCTTACTTACCTCGACCATTTATTCTGTAATCAGTGTTGCCAGGTTTGGAATGAGTGATAATCGTTGACAGTAAATCTACTTTAAAATTAGGTATCATACGTTTCATATGAAAATAATAAAATATCTTATTCATACTAGAACTTTACTATAATTGCTATTAACTAAAAATAATTTTTTATTTTCCAATTCCTCCAATTACGACGAAATATATTTTATCATGAACGTTTAATTGTGACGAATGTTAATAACATAACTTATATCATATTAATTATTATTATACCTATATAGCATATTATTCTTATCGGAAATCGACGTCGTCGTAATTTCGGGAAACAAATAAATACCCACGTCCCGCACTAAAAATAAACTGATTGCCTACAATAAATATGTCAAAACGTTATCCTATCAACTGTATTTATAATGAAGAATAAAAGTGAATCAATCCTATTTAGACTTTAAGTACTGTGATCGGGATTCGGGACCGGACTAAATTCGGACCGAACTGAGACCGGACCGAACCAATTAAAATTTTTTTTTTAAAACCGAACCGGACTGAAAATTATTCATTTGATCAGGGGACTGGACCGAACTGGACCGAATTACTCCTAAAAAATAATGAACCAGACCAAATAGACGATTCGTTAGTTTTTACGTATTAGGACCGAACCAAACCGCACCACGGTCCGGTCCGATCCGGACCGGACTGATTTAGACCGGACCATGCAGAGCACTACAGTGCGGCGGACACGGGCATGCGGGAGCGGCAACATTCGATAATAATAATAATAATCATAATATTGAGTGCGTAATCACAGAATTTAATATAATAGTGCAATTTTGTTTCGTACCTATTTTAGATACTGAACGGATCGAGGATTGATTGATTTTACAATGATGTTTGTTTTTTTATTAATTGTTTTTTATATTTTTTGTGTCTGTTATCTCGTTTTGAGGCAGTAAAAGTACTCCGATTTTCTTCACTAGCAACTTTTCTGATAGGAAAGTGAATCTAGTTGGTATATTGGAAGGTATATTGGAAGGTCGAAAGTAAAAAATTTTCAATAGCTTTTAAACGCACCGGGAAGAACAAACAGGCAGGTTTCATATCTAAGGATTGAAAATTGAAAACAAGATTTTTCGTAAATAGTTTATAGTGAGTAACCAAAAAAAATCAAAAAATGTAATTAAATTATAATTTTTTATAGACATTTTAAGTTAAAATTAAAACGTCAAAATATCGAACATTTGCAAGTTGTTTTGTAGTTAAACATTTATCAAATGTTCAGTTTTTATAACTAAGGAATGATAATTTAAAAAAAGCGTTTTCGTAAGTTGTTCTAAATGTGGTTTAAAAAATATTTAAGATAAGAATGCACAATTTTTTTTTAAAGCATTTAAAGTTAAAATGTCGTTCAAATTCATCAAAATATTTAGTGTTTGCAAATTGTTTTGTAGTTAAAAATTTATAAAATATCCTAGACTGACAAACCGTCTTCGCTCAGAAACGTTTTTCGTATACAATGATATATCCATATATCATTGAATTCAAATAATTAAACACCATCCATTTACCCACTTTTGAAGATTACTAATAAACTATATTCCTGCATGGATGTACGAATCCACGTTTTACA
This sequence comes from Myzus persicae, assembly GCF_001856785.1. Classification (NCBI taxonomy): domain Eukaryota; kingdom Metazoa; phylum Arthropoda; class Insecta; order Hemiptera; family Aphididae; genus Myzus; species Myzus persicae. Next base: position 48,812 of record NW_019104207.1, read on the forward strand.
GTAAAAAAATAATAACTATGATGAAATTGGAACAATGAATAAACAGTTTAACAAAAGATCATTGTTTTATAATAGTATGTGATAACTACAATTACATCATAAAAACAAATACAAATAAACATAATTAATACACCTTAGTAAAAATGTTAATATAGTTGTAATAAAAAATAATAAATAAAAAAAAATTTTTAAATATGATTTAAAATCTTTAATTTACTGATTTTAGATAGTTGAGACGTAGTAGAATACAATTGAGTTTTTTTAAATATCTTACAAATTAACAACAAGTCTATAATATATAATTTATGTTCCATACAAGATTCAAAATCATTAATCCATTTATTTATTAAGACATAATTTTTCATTTTTAATGTTAATTTGAAACGAATTTTTTTTGGTGCTGAATTTTTTCAAAATTTTTTTCAAAAATGTCCAATACGTGATTTATTATTTTATTAATATTAATTGATGGTGCCTTTAATGCGATATCATTTTGATAGGAAGAATAATTTTTATTTATTAAAAGCAGTTGGTTTTTATCGCTTAAATTTGTATTAGTTAGTAAATTATTTTGACAATGGTGGCAATTACATTTTTTTTAACATTTGTATATAAGATATCCAGCAAAATAAGTGATTGAACAATCTTCTAGGGTGATTGGGTCTGTTTGAATTTCGTCTTTAAGCTTTAACTTACTACCAGTAGACGAACTCGAAGAAATACTCGATTCATTATCAGAATATGTTTCTAACGTTTCTGAGTTAGTAGATATTTTATCTACATCAATTGATATAAAATCATTCGTTTCTTGTAATGGTTCACAGTTAGTTGCTGTCGAAGCACATAAGGAAAAAATACAGCTACTTCTAATAGAAGTTCTTATTGTCCTTGAAGTTGGATTTTTATTATAGCCTCCTTTTTGTCTAAAAATACTAAATACATTTTCAAGCATATCTTGATTCAGTCGATTTGTCATTAAAAAAAAATTTCATTACATTTCTCTTCTTAAAAAAATTGTAAAATTGCATTAATAGTTTGCGTAAACCCTTTGAAGCATGGTAGTTGTGAAATTTTTCCTTTTTTAATTTTTTTAAATTTATAAAATATTTCGATGCATTTATTAAAAATGTTTTTACGGTTCCCGTATGAGTTAGTGCGGAATTGTATGGATTATTCCTATAAAGTGACCTATTATTAAAACAGTCAAATAAATTATTCATAAATTCTATGAAATCTGCTGTATCAATTGCAGTTTTACTGCAAAGTTGACCAGTTTCTGCGCATGTGCGTATAGCTGATGACATGGAATGGCTTAAGACTTGTGCTGCCAACTTCACACGCATTTTTGAAAAGACGTTGGGTGGATGTGCGAGTCTGTGATTTTGCTAAGAGTATTACTTTTTTTACTTAGTTTATCTAAATCATAAGTATCTTTTGTCTTTATATGAGAAAATGTGATCGTTTTTTTGAAAACAAGCTTCGATGAAATTGTTACGAACACTTTTAAGTAAATGCGGAACATCAAATAAAGAATATATCTTATGACCATGTACAATAAAAAACGGATTTATCTCATTAACATTTAATAATTTTAAAGCACTTTGATTTGATGTCCCTTAATCACATACTATAAGTTTCGGGCATAAGCCAATTTCAAATAAATTGCTTAAAATGTCAACAATTAAATCTTTTAAAATGTCTTTGTTTACACCAGAATGGGAGAGATAATATGCAACAGGAAATTTCCATTGGGAATATATACCACGAGCTAAAAACACTAATACACAGTTCGCACTTTTATTCATTCTACTATAGGTTCCTAAATCTTGAAATCCTTCAATAAAATCATATTGTTTAGAATATTCTAAAAATTCTTTGATATAGATTTCATCAAAACAAATGCTGCATGCCTTCTCTTTGTAACTCTTATGCTCAAATTTTTTTGAACATGATCAAAAAAGTAATTATTAAAACCCGGTAAAAATTTTGATTCTCCGATCCAACGTCTAATTGTTAACGGAGCAGGTAAATTCATTTTTTGAAGGCGTAGAAAATTATACGCAGATGGAGATTTATAAAAAAAGGTAAAAGCTAAATTTTATTCTTCAGTTGTCCATGTACGACATTTGGTTTTTAGTTGCATAGTTACTAAAGCCCTAGAGTTACGTGATGGAAATTGATATTCATTTACAAGATTTTTAAAATTATTTCGAACCTTAAATTTAACAGCATGGTTTTTTAATTTAGAATTTGACTGTTTTTATTATGAATTATTTTCGATTTTGTTTTAATTTTATTTTGCTGGGCGTATCGTGATTTTCATCATGTGGTTGTTTTCTCTTTAAACTCGGACTAGGAATATCAATTCTATCCGAAATTATTTCTTTATGTGGTGTAGAAAAAATTGAATTAGGGCTAGGAAATACTAACTCTACTTCAGTACTGGCCTTAAATTTGTTATATGTTTTGGTTGGAGTCAATAATGTTAAATCATAATCTTCATCTGCAGTTTGGTACGAAGTTAGAACACCTTGAAAAATAATTGTAATACATTTTATATAGGTCGATAAAAACATTTAGTGTAGACAAAAAATACTTAAAAGTTGAATACAATGTTTCTCACTTATTGTAGTGAAACGCTTTACATTACAGCTTTTAGATTCTGAGAGGAGCGATATTGTATTGATCTTACAATGATATGTGTTTTTTTTTTTCATTTTTGTGTCTGTCATCACGTGTTGGTATAGCACAAATGCTCAGATTTTCATACTTTTTAAACGCGGCGGGAAAAACAAACAAAAAAAACGGAAATGTTTACGAAACTCACTTTTTTGGAAAAATCGTTTTTTTTTTTTTTGGGTCTAACACAAAAAATAATACACGATACATGCAACTTAAAGTTTATATTTTCAATCTCAAAATACCATAACATTTTCAAAATATTTTTGATTTTTCGTATAGAAATTTGAACTTTCTATGCCTATACAAAAAATTGTGACTTACGATTTTTGTAATAAAGTACCTTTCATGTCACCCAATACAACGTATGAGAATCCTTGTATTCAATTTTCAACATTTTTTGGCATGCCAAATTTTTTTCATCGACATTTAAAAAAAACTAAGAAATATCATAAATTTCAACTGCCCAAAAATAGCTCAAAAAAACGCAAAATCTTTACTATTAGTAGTTGAATTTTGTTTCAACTCATTATAATTATAAGGTACAGCAGAAATGGTCAATTTTTGTTTATTACAAATCATGAACGACTCCAAAGAAAAATGTTCCTGACAAAGATATCTACAATAAAGTTTATCATCATCAAGTGACAGTAATTTTATGTTTCCTATAAAAAAAGTTTTTTAAACGTAAATATTGTATTATTTATAATTTGTTATGTGTACACTTAGTGTCGGCCTGGCCATTCCGTTTTTTATTTTATTTTTTTCGGGATCCAGGGTAAAGAAAAATTGCAATGTCTAAAAAATTGGATCAATAATCAGATGCTTACCTATTATATATAGTGTGAGCGTACTGGGCCACTGTTTATGTTGGGGGCCTCCTCGGGTCTACACATTTTGTTCATATAATATTCATCAAATAGGAATAATTAAAACTATACATTATTATTATTTATTACTGTATTCTTTTTAATAATATGATAATACGTCAACAATTTGTTTACGTATTTTTAATATAATATAATATTAATAATTATTGTATTTTTGTGGCTTGTAATATTAAAACTTGGTTTTAGGATTTTTACGTTTGTGAATATACTTGGTATATTTGTATATGGTCAATATTATTATTAAGATAAATAAAATCGTGTATTAATGTTCATGGTTTGTTAATTTTGTTTGTATGCTATTTGTGATTTCAAAGCTATGAGTTGTAAAACTAGGTATCTAAGTGTAAAATTTAACCATAAACTATAGTAAGTAGCATCTACTAACTTGGTATTTTGATATTTGTAAATTATAATGAATAATAAACGCAAATATAAATCCGGTTCGAAAAAACGCCAAGGAAAAAATAGAGAATTATTGTTGCAATGTGGAAATAATCAAAATCTAATTTTATATTTAAGTTAACTTATGATTATTGTCTATATATTTACTAAATTATATAATAGTTTATTAATGATTATAATAAAGGTACATTTTATATTATAATCCATATTGTTAAAAATGGCATACATTTTTTTTGGGGGCCCCTTAAAAAACTGATCCATGGGCCTTTGGTGTGCCAGACCGACACTGGGTACACTAAAACCGTAAAACATTTTACATCAACATATTTAATATTCTAAGTTAACAATTTGAAATGATATGGAACCCTGCCTGAATTCATTTTCCAAACTTCCAATTAAGCGTTTAAAAACGAATTTTTTTCAATTTATAGAAAAGTGATTATATTATAAAAATATTAGATTATATAATTTACTATTTATTTATATACAATATTAATTATCTTCTTTTAAATAAATTATGACTTTTTGTAACTTTTACCTACCTGCCATTTACTTCTAACATCAAGATTTATTTTTAATAATTATGAGGGGTAAACATGAATTTATTACCTACTATAATTGACTATCTATTTTGAGTAAACATTTTTTTGTCGCCTAGTAAAAAATCCTTAAAAAATGCACTGCTCTGACTGCGGGTAATATATCATATTATTTTAGGTTACTGTTATAAATTATATATTATTTACTGTATTGTACATATTTTTTATGAAGTAAGTATTTAATAATGCAATAAATATAAGCCGAGTGGGTAAGCGTGAATATTAAAAATATTACGGCGGCAATGCGGCATAATATACGTGTTAGCATTTTAATAATATACACGATTCGTCACAGACGATGGTTGAGCAAATAAATAAACAACGCTCCCGAATGAGCACAATCGTCGGCCGGTCACCGACAACCACGGACTAAGATATACAGGACTGGTATCGAAAACATTATCAGTGATCTATGAGATAAATTGATGACAATAAGACATTTTGGCTTGAATTTATCGGCCTTTATCATACGTTTCCTGAATTGTGGAAAGTTAAAAGCGAAGCCTTTAAAAATAGAATTAAGAAAGATGCAGCGTACGAAAAACTGGTAGAGAAAATGAAAGAAATTGATCCAAAAGCAAATAGGGACTTAGTGCGTGCCAAAATTAATTCTCTTCGTACATCATACCTTAGAGAATTGAAGAAAGTAAAGTCCAGCCAAAAATCAGGTGCAGGGGCTGATGATATTTATGAACTAAGTTTGTGGTACTTCTATGAAATCGATTTTTTAAGAGACCAAGAGACTCAATTGCAAGGAACTTCCACATTAGACAGTTTTGATGAAATTGTTGATGTAGTCGAGGAAAACAACGATGACGCGGTAAGCATAATATCATATTGTATTCCACTGTCGATTGCCTCGGTCTCTAACTATTTTTAGTGATTATAATAACAAATGATTAGATTAGATTAAATAAATAGTACGCGACTGTACTAATAATATTATTAAAATAGAATTGTAATCAGGGCTTGCAAACGTTATAATAACGTTATGATTATAACGTTATATTTGATAAAAAACGATTGAAATTTGTAAACGTAATTATAACGGAAAACGATAAACGTAAATAAATAAATAACACAAAACAAAACGTAACGTTTAACAAAATATATGATGTATCATTAAACAAAACATAACGCAAAACGGTATATTTTATATTCCATTAAACGAAATAATTAATTCCCAATTATTTAATAATACTTAGTAGTATTCAATTATTTATTCAATCCAAGAATTAATTTTATTCCGTATCCGGCCTATCCGGGAGATCCCGTATTAGATATTATTTTAAAACTTAATAAGAAGTTATTAATAGAATAATTTAATTACCAATAGCTAATAATAGTGATGCTCTGATAATATTGTACTGTACTATCTGTACTACGGTCGAAATTTATACCACTCAAGTTATTCAACTATTGTGTTCGGTGTTCAGTTTGCTCAGATTTATTCACTCGTCAGTGTTTGTCTAATTGTTGTCAAATGTTTAATATTTATATTTTATACTAATATACTTATAGTTTTAACGTGCATAGTGCATACGTTTTCTTTATATTAGTTTAACCCATTTAATTAAATAAATAAAATTAAACAATACCTACTTAAAGCTCAGAATAGGGAAATTATGTCCCCAAAAAAAGGTCATGGTCGTATACTTTTAAAACACGTATCTAAATACTTTTAAATTTTAAATAACTATAAACGCAAAAATTATATAACGTTTTAATTATGAATAACGATAAACGCAAAAATTGTATAACGTTTTAATTCTGAATAACGTTAAACACAAAAGTAGAATAACGTTTAAATTTTGAATAACGATAAACTCAAAATATAATTTAAAAAACTTACATAAACAAAAATCTTTAAACAGTAATAATTTATTTCAAAATGTATCTCAAAAAAACATAATATAATATAATATAATTAATATATTTTAATCCAACCTAGGTAATGACTGTAAGAAAAGTAATTTGCCGAGTTTACTTCCAGTCAGTCGGTTCCTTGTTTGACTAATGGTCGCTGCAGCTTTGCTGAATAGTCTTTCTGGGGCTACTGATGTTCCAGGTATTATTAAGAATTTCTGTTCAAGTTTATACAGTTTTAGAAACACAGTTTTAGTGTTTTCCCACTCGTCCAAAGGATTTTCATTCAATCCAATAACACTTTGACGTAAGTAACTCTTAAGTTCTTCTCTTGATGTTGTCATATGAGTCCTTTTATTTTTGTGTTCTTGCTCAAGTGTTCTATGCAAGCCCCACAAGTCAAAATTGTCTACTTTCTCTGGCTGCTACTACTGTTTCAGTCGGGCGTACTATTTGATCATCACAATTGGTGTCTTTATCCATCATTCTTAATACCTCATCTTGGGCTCTTGAATTAGCCATTGGATTTTTGAAGTGCATATCTTTAAATCTAGGATCTAATATAGTGCATATTGATTGTATAACTGATTGATCCAATCATTCAAATCTGTAGTCCAACTCTTCAATTATTTTCATTTTTAAATTTTTAGCAATGGCAAAAGTAGGGGCTTGTTTAATAATTTCATTTCTTGTACAGAACGTTATAGGCATAACCTTGCTTGACATAACAAACTTTTCTGTGGACAACTCTCTAGTTAATTGCTCAAGAGGTCGCAATAAAGAACAGATATCTTCAATACACCGGAACTCTGAACCGGTAACCATGTCTGGTATATTTCTGATTTCACCACTTTGAGCTAACAGAACTTGTGAAAAATTATTAGCTAGCAGTATAAATCTCTCCATCATATAAAATGAACTATTCCATCTGGTTCTGACGTCAAGAATAGGTTTGAGGAATTGTCCATCTATTTTACCTGCAAAATGGATAAATATTATTATGTAAGGTATGTTTTATTATAAGGCAAATTATAAAATTTACCTTCTACTCTTTGACTGTTTCTAAGCAAATCACAGGACTTAGTGTTTTTTTTTAAATATAAGATACTATCTTCCGAACTTTAAATAGTAATACTAGTACTCCACTACTTTTAACACCTGTGTTGCTAATCTCTTATGTTGTGTCAATGGCCTTTTCAACTACAAGATTAATTGTGTGGGCATGGTATATGTTTTTTAGCACCAAATTCCTCAACTATAGCTTTTTCCATATTCTCTCCACTGTCTGTAACTACAGCTACGACTTTTTCAGCTTCTATTCCCCAACTTTGTAACGTTTCAATTAAAGTATGCCCAATATAAATTGCTGTATGGCTTTCGAACAGTTCAACAGTATCAATATTTTCTATAATTATCAATAAAATAATAAAATAAGTTTTAAGTTTAAGTTTAAAATTATGTAAACAATAAAGTATATTACTTGTTTTTAATTTTCCATCTTGGATTAAATGTGTAGTTATGCCGAGAAAACTTCTCAATTACATTGTTTCTGTCCAGACATCTGTTGTGATAGAAACAAAAGAGACTTTTGAAAGTTCCTCACGGAAATTGCTAGCCATAACAGTATACAAATCATCAATTCGACGGGCAATTGTATCTCAACCAGTCGAGAGAGTCGGTTTATACAAAGGACAAATAGTTTGCAACATATTTTTAAATCCTTCATTCTTTATTGTTTTGAATGGTACATTGTCTTTCACAAAATAATGTATAATAATGTCGGTGATTTTTTTACTTTTGTTCCACCTAACCAATTAAATAAGTCAAAACATGCAGTTAGTATATTTAAAACTAGTAGAGATTTACATTTTAATTTTTAATAGTTTATTTACTTACTTTCTAAAGATCTCATATTGCCAAACATTTCAGGTAAACTTATCTGTGCTTGTGGAACTGTTGCTATTTGTTCTTTTGATGTACTTGGTATCTACAATTTTTTTTAAATTAAAATGTATTACTAAACCGGGATCACCGCATACTGGCGTTCATAAGTAAATTTTCCTGTATTTCTGTTATTACAATATTATCACTATTTATGTGTACTTACTAAATGATGTTCTCTTGATTCTGGATCATCAATATCCATTTCAGTTAGTGTAGTTAGTAATTTTTTATCAGGCGTTTGGGTGTGTTTGGATGGATTATTTACATGTGTTAAATAATGAGCCCTCAAATTGCCTACTCCACCATTTGGCGTTTTATATATTTTGCCACACTTCCTGCATTGATAATTATAACGATCGATTTTTTTAAAGCACTGTAATAGATGACTCTTAGATACACTTTCACTCATTTTAAATATAATTCAAAAAATGAATACAAATTACAATAACTATTAATTTTTACAATATAATAACAGCTTGTATATTATATTCTGTGGTTTATTGCATCAATGCCACTTAATAGTTTATTAAGATAATGTAAAATACCAGTTTTTTAACATTTGTTACATGTATTATTTAATTCTCTGGTCTTATCTTAATAGAATGTCAATAAAGATATTAGCACTCTTATGTTGAGATGTATTTCCTTTTAAAGCTTATTTTAAAATGTATCAGATAAACTGTTTTTATTTATGGGGAAATTTTATGATTTTTAACTAGACAGGAAACTGAGTACCATCTTAGTCTAGCCCACATAATATCATGATTAAAAGTCAAAGGCAGGTTCTAAGTTCAATATTATATAATTATATATGATAATCTAATCAAATACAAAATAATTACAACGAATATGAGTCTTAGTATAAAACTACCAACTGTTAGCGATTTATTTTTTTTTATGTACACTCGGGTAGCACTGGTCGGTCGGCCGACCAGTCTATCTCCGCCGCTGCACTCCGGGCGCAGCGACCTGTTTTTGCCGTAACCGCTGGACACGATGTGTGTGTCCGCGGACGAACCGCCGTTTCCGTTCGAAGCCATTACCACTGCTGTATTTTCTGTATTTTCTTATTAATAACAAACCGTTATATCACCATAATTAATTCAAGCGTTGTAATTGCTTTAATATCCTGACACCCCGTATATTAACTTTCTTTACACAACTAACGTTAAAATTATTTTTGAATTTTCCGCACCGTAGAAGTGCCTAACTTGGGGCAGTTTTTGACTTTGACGTTCTATATCTCAATAAATAATTATTGTTCTCGGAGTCCTATCGCACGGTATAATATTTACGACGTTAGATCTCTCCAACGGATACCTGCAGATACCACTCACCCCCGAAGCCAAAAATAAGACTGCGTTCGTTACCAAAGAAACGACGGCAAAATTCGAGCGAAAACCCTTCGGACTTAAGGGTGCACCGGGAACCTTTCAGAGGCTGATGGGTATTGTGTTCAAGGACCTGAAAAACGAAGGCGTCGTGAGTACGTATTTAGACGATATAATATTACCATCGAAAAGCTGGGACCTCATGATGTACGACCTACGCCGAGTGCTAGACGCACTACGCGCCGCCAATCTGACGCTTAAACCGTCGAAATGCACGTTCGGTGCACGCGAATTGGATTATTTGGGTTTCCGTATATCCGAAGGTACAGTTAAACCAGGACGCAAAGTGTTTGCGATCGCTAAATTTCCGCGTCCGCTCGACGCGCACGAAGTTCGGCGCTTTTTGGGACTCGCCGGCTACTTTAGGCGCTTTATAGTTAAATACGCGCAAATCGCCGCCCCGTTTACGTGTCTAACGGGTAAAGACGTACCGTTCGTCTGGTCAAGAGAACGCCTTCGCCGCGTTACTCGAAAATTAAGGAATTTCCCGCCTGTGAAAGTTATGCGTATAATTTATTTATCATTATTCCAGGCAATATTTCAATATGGTTTGTTGATATGGGGAGGTTTGAATGAAAACGCGGTTAGACCACTGATAAAAAGGTATCTATTATATTGTGGCGATTACGTCGGGGCGTCAGGTGTTATGACCCGGTAATCGACCAACGATATACTCGTAAGTAGGAAAAAAGGAAAGTGATTAAAAGACACAGTTAAATTTGGCGTAAGGCGAATACGTGGACCGTATTGTGTTTTTTTATTATTTTATGAAACAAAAAAAAACATTTAAAAAAAAAGAAACAATTCATACAAGGGTTCGAGCACGTTCGTGGTGCGGAACGCGAATTTTATCGTAAGTGTGCGGGCGTAACATATAACTTTAAAGCAAGCACAAGAAAAAAGGTTTTGACGAGTCGGGCGTCGAAAAAAGGAGTAACGGACAAAATCGCGGGACTAAGGCACGAGAGTCGCTTGACCGTCGAAAAAGTCGGTGGGGAAAATAATTCGCGAAATTTACAATAAATCACAGAACATATATACAAAAATACAAGGAGAATACAAAAACAACTACGACCGCCGGGCCGGGCTGACTCGTGATAGCGAGTGATGATACCGGTCGTGTCGCCACAATATATATAATAAAAAATTATACCAGACAGTAAAAAAAACGGTTTATATCAGTAGAAACGAAAACGGTTTATATCACTACTATCATGGATGAAAAATATATCGGCTTGGCATGGAATAAACAACAAATTACATTATCACTGGCCGCCGAATTTAAAAATATTTTATATTTTATATTTTATAATATTATAATATTATACATTACCATTTTTTTTCGTATTTAGATTATGAGACATGAGTCTTAACATACTAGTAAGACAAAAAGTAACAACATTAAACTATATACTTATGTATTATTTATGTATTTAGGTAGAATCTACACCTGGTGGATGCAGGTAAGCATAATATAAGATTGTTAATTTATAATTCATTATTATTCTCCTAGGCTCTACATTCTTAAGATCAATTTATCAAAATGCAATAAACAATCTTACATGTAACGATTCATTATATGAATAATGATTAACAATGGAAATAAACCATCATACGTTATTTTTTATGTTTGATGTCCATGAAATGGAAATCTTTGTCTCATATAAATATTTCTGAAGTTATATTGTGAAATTCAAAATCAATTACTACCTATCATACCAATATAATGCATATTTAATGTACACATAAAATTGACTGAAATGTTGTATCCAAGCAGATTTATTTTGTTCCAAGAACATATTTATTTGGTACAATCGTATAAATAAAATCTGATATTATTTTTAAAATTAATTGAGTTTTATATTGTACCAAAGTATTGTGTATTATTTATAACATATTAAGATATCGATTGTGTAAATTGCCATATTGTAAGTCTCTCGCATGCCATACATAATAACTGATTACATTAAAGTATTAAAGTATTAATATAATTGGTATACCTTTATACAAATAAAATAATTTGTAACAATATGTTTAATTATGTTTAACAGGTAGTCAATCTCTATTGATGAATATACATATAGTTGGTAAGTCTAAACAGTACTTAATGATAGACAACCATGACTATATTATATACTAATGAACTGTACGACACTATTGGCTAATTTAATAATAATTTTCTTCACAGATCACGGTTTACTTAAGTATAATACTAACCATGATCAACATCTCAAAAAAGTATTATTTTAGTATATAATAAATAATAATGTATATAAAATTGTATCTATAATATAGGCCAGTTCTTAACCTTTTTTGAATATCTGGACACTTAATATTTTATAAGACGTTTCGTAACACAGCAGTAAAATATAACAGTTTTTATACAGGTAAGTTTTTTTTAATTTTATAATAATATATTACGATGCATATATAGTTTACATACGTATAAGTCACTAAAAATTTTAAAAGTAATGAATATAGTTAATAAAATTTCAGAATCTGTAGAACATTACTGATATATGCTATTATGGTAAGTGTTAGACTGGATCATTATTGTTATTATATTTAAATTTAAACTATTTATTGTAAATCTTTATACTAAATATTATAATAATTATGTATACTTTACACTGTATGTCTGTACCACACTGTATATTTAAAATGAAATAGAAATTATATTCCGTTGTATAAAGATTATTATTATTACTATTCATATATTATTCGTTTTAAAAAAATTTACATGTAAAGTTCTCCGAATAATTATGAATTGGAAACATTGTACCAATTAATAATTTAGTTATTTGTTGAATTATTCATAAGTTAAATATAACATCTTATTTAATTATATTTAATACAATTATTAGATAGAAAATACATTTATCAAAACCTTAAACGAAGGTACAACTTAATTGAATTAAAATTTTTTTAGTATTTTTATAAACAATAGTTTGTTTCTTACCATCTTAACAACAATTTAATGTTTCATTTCTTGCAATCATAATTAATTTAAAAAATTAACAAATCATAATTCAGTTGTGTAGATTTTATCCATATGAAACTGGTAATGACCAAATATATGTATAAACTGAAGAAAACATAATTTGAGTAGGTAGTTTATGTTATACAGTGATATCCTAGTTGATCCGGAACTTGGAAACACTTTTTGCTGACTATAAGAAACAAAAAAAAATACATTTAATTGTAATTCTTGTAAACATATATTTATAAGTGTAACTCTGTAACATAACTATGCAAATTAAGTGTTATTTATATATTATGATAACATATTATTGGAGGGTAAACAGTTAGTTAGTAGAGTGTAGTCAACATATGTGTGAAGTTATTTACTTAGTTGAGGTAATTTCTGATCTATAGGCTTTAACGATACTGGATGAAACTTTGAGATGTGATTTCTGATAAGTGCATGTAATAATAAGCTATTGAATGCTTATTAAAATACACAGGGTTCTGTTTCTAGCTATTAGCCTTAAATAATAATATCAGTTCAAGTTCAGATATATATAATTTGGAGGTAATTTATAAACAAAGATTTAAGTTACAATAAATTATGCATGATGTACTCACAGTGCCAGTTAAAGAAGAAATATAGGTAGTTTAGGTATTAATACTTAATAGTATAATAATATAAACAATTTGATAGGTACTCTTCTTCGGCAATACAGTATAAAAGGAAAACTATTATCTAAAATATAACACCAAGTTATTCTTTTTATCATTTGTTTTTATGACACCCCCGAAATTGATGGATGCCCTTGAGCCCTTTTTCCCTCACCACTAGAATGGCTATGATTATATTGTAAATAAAAAATTAAGTATTAAGCCAATTAAGGTGTAAAACTTTAGTACCTAAATTAAATACCTGTTATGTTTACAATTTTCACATAATTGCACACAGTACAATAGAATTTTATTTAGTATTATGTGTCATAGATTTACCTACAATGTCCCAAAATGAATCACATCCAATCGTCAGCACACTGAACTTCCAAAATTGTTATGACGCGTGCTGGTTCAGTTTTGAAAACCACAGTATAGTACATTGCGTTAACTAAAAACAGTAACAACAAATTATTAAGTTACATTTAGCAAATATCTACAATTTTAGAAACCTCAGTCAACAACTTACTTACGTGTGTCGTGTAGTAAGAACTATGAGACGCGAGTTAGACATTACAAAACGTCTATAAACTTATGGAAAAAGTTTAAAACTTTTAACTAACCACTAATCGGTAATGACGAGTGTGAAGTTAGCAATTGACCCAGCTATTGATAAGAACGTGTATAAAGGGTTGCCTATATAATACTAAACCTTGCCACAAACATAATTCAAAACTCACATCAATAGTACAACCACATAGATGGCGCTGTATTATACAAAACAATATTATAAGATATTAAATATTAATATTATAATACTGAACATCATACTGAAATATCACCCAAAAATCGGCGGACGCCGTGGTAGAAAACCCACGGCCGGTCATTCGATCGGTCGGTACGGCATCGTAAAAAATCGCGGAAATTAGTGACCACAATTGTTTTATAGAGAATTTTCTCAGCTTTTCGCCAATATACGATACTTGTATTCTCACCTCCCGGGAGGCACCGGAAATTCATGTATTATTTAATCTTAATATTTTAAGTTGTCATACACTCATACTGTTATATGGTTTTAACTTCTATTTCATGGACTATAATGGATAGCATGTAAAATACCCAACATGTTTTATTTAAATAAAAATAGTAAAACTGCATCCTAAAAAAGAACCTGTTTTTATGCTGTTTAATCATAAAAATACTTCTTCAGCAACTGCACAATGTTAATACCTATAACCTACAAAAAAAAAAAAAACAAAGCAATATAGATAATAATTAATAATATTAAGATTTAAAAACAATTTAAAACAACAATGCATTACTTTAAAACCAAGAGTAGCATTATTAATTTTTAATGCTTCAATTATAAAAGGAAAATGTCTTTAAAGCGCACTTCCTCTTTTTTTCATACGGACTGAGGACCGTCAATGTTGGAGTTAACACTAAAATTGTTCAGTGTTCTAAGTCAAAAATTAATAGTTAATAAACAATAAATGTCACTGGTTACATTCTGAATTTAAGTTGATTTTAAAACAATTATCTTTTTTTTTTTTAATTTAAATATTTTAACTACCTAGTTAATATGCTCACTTTTAAAGATATGACTTAGTTACTTTAGGTAGCCAGGTAGGTACCTAATTTTATGTTAAAATTAAATTTTACTGTCCGTGTAATATATAAATAACATCGAACTTATGTAACCAATCATCCATTATCTACTTACAATATTATATTAGTTTGTTTATATTGATTTCATATTATAGTTTTATTTTGTATTTTATGATTTTTTAATCATAAAATAGGTACTTATTGCATAAGATACATGTGAAGTTTTCATTTGTCAATTCTTTAGTCATGAATTTGTGGCATACACCATCTACACACACACACATTATGAACTCTTCGCTGACCATTATTGCACTTAATTCAAGTAAAATTTACTTTTCTATTTTGTGCACACATTATGCATCTTCCATTCATACTATCTGAGTACATTAAACATCGATGCTGCAATGTATTTCTTAAATCACTCACATTAACTTCCTTTGAAAATTTCTGACTAAACATTGGATTGTATGTACTACAATAATACAACACAAACACTCCACAACTGTTACTATCATTCTGTAAAGGATACTCAATTTTTTTTCAGA
This sequence comes from Myzus persicae, assembly GCF_001856785.1. Taxonomy (NCBI): domain Eukaryota; kingdom Metazoa; phylum Arthropoda; class Insecta; order Hemiptera; family Aphididae; genus Myzus; species Myzus persicae. Next base: position 64,354 of record NW_019104207.1, read on the forward strand.
ACCATTTTATGCAGTAAATCTTTTGCTTTTTCGTTATCACACATTAAAAACAATATTTTTTTAAATTGAGGTAAGTACAAGTCACCTGATCCTGGACACTGAGGATCCATGTAAAATACACAACCCAAAATGAAGTCCATGATAAATAAAGACCAATGATTACCTTCAGGATTGATTGGTAGAAATAACACACAGTATTTAGTCCAATCAAATTTGGCTATTTCAACTTTGGTACCTGACCAAATTGTATTGCTTATTTTTACAGGAATATAACCAATTTCATTATTCACGTAAGTCAATAGCAGTGCGTCAATCACAGTTCCATTTAACCAGGAGTTGTTTTGCAATGTACGAAAATCTTCACCATACGGAGTCACAGGCTTATAGCCTTTACTCAAATAAACACCAACTACATACTGTTCACTTAAACTTGGAGAATAATATTTAATATCAGTGAACAAATGGTTGGAATATCGAGGTAAGTTTAATATTTTATCCTGTCCATTTTGATCATTATCATAATGAACAGCAACTTTTTCAATACTTTTATACTGCCAATCATAACTCAACCGTTGAATATTAGTATGACTAAAATGATTTTGAACTCTATTTAATCGTTTTTGCCATTGTTCTTCAACCAAGATATTGCCCGGGTCACCAGGGCAAAATGTTTTACTATCATTCCATTCTGAACTACTCTGTTTACATTTTTTATTAGACTGTGAACTCAATGCGTAATTATGATCAGTTAAAAAATGTCTAAAGGGACTTTGTATTTGTTTTTTTTTACGTTTGTACAATACCCTAGGTATTTCATCTTTTATTTCTTTACACATAGCTTCAGTGTAAGTTTGAATTTTATGAACAAAACGACCAAGTTTCATATTTGTTTCACCTTTCATCAAAGAATTTTTTACGTTATCAAAATGCTTTTCCACATTACCATTTGTAATAGTTTTAACAGAATATTTTGACATAACTTCTTCTGGCATCATCAATCTTGTCCACATACAAGTGAATGGTAAATACAAGTTAAGAAATTTTTTTGCAAACAATTCACAATAATATTCATTATTGGGTAATAACTCACAATTGTCTGCTATTTTACATGTATCATAGACATTTCTATACTTAAATTTTTTCAAAATCAACATAAAACATACTTTGTTCTTTAATATTGCTGCTGCTATAGGTAAACATTGCTTCATCACCAGAAACGTCATCACCGTCGGATGGTTCTTTTGCTTTAACCGAATGACACTGATCACTTAACGCATTCATACTGTGAGCACAGCACAAAGTTTTTTTCTGATTTAGGAGAATATTAAACATTAATCGTATAGTAGTCCTTATTGAATTCAGATTTGTACTTATGATTAATAAAGCGGTACAGTCCAAAACAAAATCATGAATTTTTTTACTTTTTGTGATGGATTTAACACATCTAGATATCATGTGTTGAAAATGTGAACCACACAGCAGTATAACAATAAATTGTTGATTTGGTTTGACAGATTTGCAGTATTTGCAATACTTCACACAAGCATCAATTGCACCTGCAGTTAACCATTGACCATCACCAAGAGATCTCTAGTCAATAACATCAGCCAAAGCTAATGAATCAATGACTTCCATTGCTTTTGAGTTTTGAAAATAAGCCTTAATTGATTGAATGTGAAAACTATAAGCAGTAACTCTAAGCAATAAAGTCTTGAACCTAAATCTCGACTTTATTTTAAGTCTTGAACCGAAATCTCGACTTTATTTTAAGTCTTGAACCTAAATCTCGACTTATAACCTTGTTTTCCTATACTATAGTTACACAAAATTTTACCTGCAAAAAAAAAAAACCTACTTACAACTAAACCACTACACTTTAAAATATATATATACAATTAAATATTTAACTAAAAAATAATAATAGAACAACACTTAACAAACAATAAACTTTATATTATATAAAAAATAAAATAAAAATGTCTTAAACAGAAAAAAAATTTAAATGTACTATTAACGTAAACAAAAATTAAAAATGTATATTGGCCGAATGCCTCTTGAAAACACAGGTAACTGTTCGGCTTTTGTCAACACTGGTCACTGCACGGCTTTAAAACACTGGAAACTGTAAAAAAAAAAAATGCATATTATGTTAAATCTTATTTATAAAACAAGTAACAGTTAGTTTCTCAATTAATCTCAATAAGTTGTAATAAGTAGATACTATGTATACAATTTATTATACTATGCACGTGTGTGTTGTATTTATGAACAGAGCTGTAGCAAGTGCTTGGCGATACTAGCCCAGGACAGGGGACCAAAAAGCAGAACAAAATATACCAATTCCCTATAATCAAGGCTGGGCATTAACGAGTTAAAAGGTTAATTTTATTTTAACTTGAATAGTTAAATTTCGATTTTCATTAACTTAACTAATTAATAAACTAACTAAATTTCTTTTTTAATTAACGAATTAATTTTTCATTTTAAGAAGTAAGTTAAGTTAATTTATTTTTATTACATTTCAAAATTTCAGTCTATTTCGTTTTCATGTTGAAAAATATTCATAGTGAATTGTTTAAAAGTTAAAATGTTGATATTTTTCCAATTTAACTTATATGGAAATACTGTATAAAGTATGAACACTATACTCTATAATTTAATTTTGGGTTAGAAAAAAATTAAGTAGGTATGCTAGTGCTGTATTAAAATATTAACTTTTTTTTTAAGTTGAACTTAATAGAAATATCAACAGTATGCCCCAACAAGAAGACAGGACCAATTTTTTTGAATGCAACAAATAGTGAAAAAAATTTTGTATCTTACTATAAGTTGCGAACCACATACGTTTATGACGTGAGCTGCAGTTTTGCCACCCCTACTAAAAAGTAATAGAATGTACTCTTTACAAAGTGCTACTGAACCAGTTCTATTGGAAAGTGATGTTCCAGTTGCTGTTAATAATTTGAAACGCGAGAAGAAAGAGTTAGAAGTAAAAAATTAGTAATCTAAACAGAGAATTTGAAAATTTTGAACAGTCAAAAGTAGAAAAGCAACAACACTTTGATAAGACTCAATCGGAATCACGATTTCTTCTGGCAGTCACGGTATCTGAGGAAAGAGGGCGCCATCCATCCACCCGGGCACGGTAGATACCTATGGGTGCCCACTCAAAAAATTCTGCCAAAACCAACACACACGTGTTACCAAACCAATGAACATACAATTGATATAAATTGTTTCCCCATTACTTATTGAGATTTAACAGTATAATAACTAATATTAGTATACTAATTTATAGCTAAAATGTATTGCATGTTCTACCAGTTGTGTTTATTGACAGAATTAACATAAGTTAATTCATAGCTTTTGTAAAAATAGTGTATTATAATATATTAACTACCCATTCACATGGATCGTTTTTGTATGTTAAAATAAATTAAATTAATTTAAAAAATTCAAAAGGATATGACGTGATGTATAATGTGACATTGTCACTTGATTTATTAGCCACAGAAAAAATGAATAACAATTCACACGTTCTGCAAAAATTCTGTTGACTATTTGACTGTGATCCATCCATACAGCTTGTAATTTTATTATCCAATCTCAAATTAAATAATATGAAAATAATTTTAAAATAAATACTTCACAAAAATAAATGTTATTTATAATGTATTAAAATAGCATTCACATAAAGTGACTGTTGTATAATTGTTGTTACCCATAGAGAGATAATTATACGTTATTATTTTGATATATCTATAATAATCAATTTATTAAGCTGAAGTCTTTATATAATATGCTCAACATCACAAACATTAATACATGTATGTAACATTAAGAGTTTTTATCTAGTTAGAAAGTTGTACGTTTATATTGTTTAGTTATATTTTATTGATATTAATAAAAACAAAACTATTAACAAAACTATGATGATTTTGTTGAATTCTATTTAAAAAAAACATTCTATAATAGTATTTACAACATTAATTATTATTTTATTATTACATTTTTCACAATTTGTGTATATCCCTTTCAGTCCCAAATTAAGTTCTGATAAAAAAAAAAAATGTTTGCTTTCTAATTAATTTTATATTATGCCTAACTAAGAAATATTTTTGATTTCAAAATTATTTGATCACCAAGTCATGAGTTATTGAATCATGCCATTGTAATTGCAATTGGGCATTAACGGTCATAATAGGTTATGCTATTAGGATGGCAATTGGGCGTTAATTAATGAAATACTAAACATTATAAATAAAGTCTGTTCAATTCTTTATTTTTTTATAAATCTTTTGCCTTTACTGTTAATAAAATAAAATAGACAATATAGAAAGTAAAATATAAACTTTATTTACCACTTACACACTATGAGATTCTTTGAATAAGTCTTGTAAGTTACATAATATTTTAATAACATAACTAATTGTAAAAAAAAAAATAATATTGTAACAAATATAAAAACAACTTAATTTATCATAATATCACAAACATAATTTGAGATTTTTGGATTAATAATAAGTCTTTTCAATTACATAGTCTTATATAATAAAATACTTTGTTAGCACCTTAACTATTTATAGTAAACAAAATTAAATTTTTAAGTATAGAATAACAAAACAATTTTTTAAATAAATATAACCAGTGAAAACAATATATAGTATGAGGAACCTTCTCTATAAATATAAAACTGTACAAATAATAAAATACTTTTTTGGTTACCTAATAGATTTAGTTGATAGCTAAGTGTGGAAATTATAAAAACAATTCCTATCTTTGGTCAAACATAAATGGACATTACATTTTTTACACATAATATGTGTTCTCATTGTACACCCTATATGTTTACATAAAGTTCCATCTCTTAAATTATCGATAAAAGCAAAGTGATCAATTCTATCTTTTATAATTTGTAATGGGGGATTTTTTGAATCTACTTTACGATGCTTTGTTGGAAGCTTGGCATCAGGTTTTGGGGATGATGAAGGACGTCCACGTTTCCTTGTCGGAGTCAATACTGAATTACCTAATTTTATAAGTGATTCAGCTAAAATAAGTTTGAATGACAAAAGATCTAAGGTATTTTTTTTCGGAACTTTTAAAGCTTCACAATCAATTATGTATTGTAGCCATGAATTAGTAGTTGCCATATCAAAAACATGAAAAAGTAATCTCAATGTCCACTTTTTGGATTTAAGAAAAACTCTGTAATAACTAATAAGTTGATCATGGAGGTCTACACCTCCCATGGAGTTATTGTATAATCTAACTATTTCAGGTCTACTTATTTCAATATATCTTTTTTCTTTTTTATCGAAACGCTTAACTATGTCTGGTGTTCCTGATGTAACATAATTAGAACCAAGACAAACAATTTTATTATCACACCATTTGATTATACCAATTTTATTGTCTTTTGAACTAACCTCATATGAAGAACCTCTTCCTAATTTAGTTAGGTCTTTATCACTTATAATTGGGACTTTAGGAAAGCGATTTAACCGTATTGTACCTGCTGCTTTTATTCCTAAATAGTCAAGTGAGTTAAATAAATTATATGAACTAAAGAAATTATCAAAAAATAAAAAATGTTTATTTTTTTCAAGGCTTTCAACTAATTTTAACACAACAGATGTGCCTAAACCATACTTTTTAAGAAAATTAGGGTCAATTTCTGTTGATTTTCCTTGATATAAAAGCATGTCATAGACCATTCCTTTCGAAGAACATAATAAAAAATTTTTTATACCCCAAGGGCAAGGTTTGCCCTTCATATATTGCTTTATTCCCAGCTTTCCTTTAAATTTTATCATTTGCTCATCAATGGACAGATTTGTGTCTTTGGGTAATGTTTTACAGTGTTTGAGAAATGAATCATACAGAGGTCTTATTTTAATAAACTTATCTTCATTGTTGACAGGTATTTCATCATTATTTACAACATGAAAATAAGATAGTAGCTAAAAAAAACGGTTTCTTGAAATACTATCAGCAATTAAATTTATTCTAAAATCACTTGTCCAGTATAACCTAATTCTAGTGTGTTTCAAACAACCGATCAATAAATGAACTCCCACAAATACTTTCATTTCTGAGGAGGTTGTATCATGAAAATTTAATTTATTTTTTTGTTTGGCATAAATATTAGTATATTTAGCCATTTTCTCAAACTCTCCTTCAGGAAAATAATTCATGAAATAATCCAACGGATTTAATGTTTTATAAATAGTTGAAAGTTCAGGTACTGGTTCTTGGATATCAATTTCCTTACATACCAATGGTTTCATATCCCACTTTATATCTTTTTTGTCAACATATGGTAAATTTACCATAGGTGATATAGTAGGTGTTTGAATTGGAATGAATAAATCAGTATTTTGAATTGGCTGAGATGTAGAATTGCCCTCACTTATTTCATCTAAATATGATTTATTTAAAAAATAATAATAAATATAGGTATATGCAATAAAATTATAAAATATATAAAATATTGATAATTGAACATACCGTCACCAGTAGGAATATCAACATCAAATAAATCAGGAAACAATTCATAGCCATCATCATTGTCGAAATCATTTAAAAGTCTGTCTAGTTCTGATGTAGGAAATATATTTTCTTCTTCTACATTATCATCATCATCACCAGATAAAGATGATAAATCTGAGTCTTGGCCGTTACCAAGCAATTCCAATATATCAAAATCACGGAGTTGTTTTCGTGACATTACATATAAATACCTAAATAATTTCATATTACATAAAAATAATATTAAAATTGTTTATAAGTAGTATAATAGAATCTTAAAAAAACTTACTTTAGACAAATGGAATTGAAATAACACGGTAACGACCGTAGACAAACGTCGTGGTCGTACGGAAGACGGAACGAAAATAAAACGAATAACAACCGTTCGTCAGTGGTGTAAAATGTAAATATTAATTGATAAGAATTTCGACATTACGCCCAATTGCCATTATAATGGCACAATATTTAAGGTACGATAAAATGATAACGATTAAAGTTAGGGGTCTGTCTATACGCAGTCGATTAGACCACCACCGCCGTTATCATTTTGTTGTTATCAAAAAAAAAATGTTATCTTAAATATTATATTCTCACTCATATCAAATATTATTATTGTATATTATTTATAAATTAAATCCAAGTCTTTTGCTGGAAGTCATGTTACAATGATACAAATGATTTAAATAAACAATACAAAATAATTAATTAAAACATGTATAGGTGGTTAATTTATGGATTATAAAATAAATAATTAATTTAAATATATATAGTGTAATAAAAATTGTGTTTTGATAAAATTGATAGTCAATTGTACTTAGTAAAAAAAAAAAGTAGAGTAGTAAGTAAAAAAAAATACAAATAATAATAATAATAATAATAATAATAATAATAACAATCATGTTCATGCAAGTTTCTTTTTTTTGTGTGATTTTGGTATATCTAATAACTGTGTAGACGAACGCTTTGAAGGTAATAATACTAAACCATTGTCTTTATTTGTCATAGAATTCATATTTGAATGAATACTATTTAAAATTTTAAGTTGTTCAGACAATTCTTTCGAATGGTCATTTGAATTAATTATATATGTTAAATCTAACATTTTTTTTAGAGTTTCTCGAAATTGTTCTGGAAGATTTTGTTGCTTTTCAGTGTCTGGAATTGGATTATGTTGATCACTTATACTGTTGTCTATGTCTATAATATTTAATTGTGAAGCATTTTCCTTTTTCAATACATCAATAGGTGATTTTGTTAATATGTTTTTACAGTGTATATTTTTTATAGAATAATAAGGATCAGCTGATATGAATGAATTATTTTTAAATTTTTCAGGTAGATCATCAAATGAATAACCTGGAATGTAAAGGAAAATTGCACATATATGTTTACATGGCCAATGGAATTTAATGTAATCAATACATGTACAATTTGGTATTAGGAAATTAACTGTGTAAACACAAGTTCCATCTTCGCTCTTAACATGAAATGAATGTTCTAATTCTAACTTTTTTATTTTGTTTTCAGAATATATATTTTGAGCAGTAGAAAATCTTGAATAAATATGCTTGACGAATGGTTCTGGTCTTCCATGTAAAAAATCAGGTATAACATTAGACATTTTTTTATACTCTCCTGTAAGTTTTAAATTTTTTATAGAATATTTTTTTAATGATTCTGGTAAAAATTGATCAATTATAGTTTCTATCGTACTATTTAGAGACTTGTCACTTGTCAATTTTAAATAAAAGCTCTTAATAATTTTATTTTGTGTCTCTACTCCATTATTCGTCGAAATTTTAATATCAAATTCGTCTTTAAAGAATCGATTAGTCCACTTTTCTTCAATAGAGAGCCAAGTTCTTATAAAATATTCTTGAGCTTTTGGATTCCTTAACCAAGCGGCAGTCAATTTCATTTTTTCTACTGCTTCTTCAAATTGTCTATCGTCATTACTGTGGGCTACACTTCTCCAAAGTGTCAGTATTTGACCACGATCATCTTTAACATGTAGATTGCCTTGTTTATTAACCCATCTCAACCATGCTTGCTCTCGGTGAAAATCGAAAATGTAAGTAGGACAATTATTGAACACTTTGGCTATAGCATTATATTCTGCTTCGCAATAATCAGTAACAAAATATTGAGGAACCCACTTATCATTCCAGGATTTAATCATGTATAGAGCCTCTTTGATGGAATCTGCATCTTCACTCTGTACAATAAATGTTGCAGCTACACAATAATTGACATTGGTTTTGACAACTAAGAAAAATAGAGGCAAGGTATATTTTGTCGTTTTATAAGTTGCATCAAGAAGACAAATGTTACCATATCTTGTTATTAAATGTCTTTGCCATTCTGTTTGATAGCAGAAAAGAAGTGGTTTTATACTACCATTAGATTCATTATATGGCCGAAAAAAGAAGTTATCATTTGAGTGAGATTTTTTCCATTGTTCGATTTTAACAGCCAAAGCATGTTGATCAATTTTACTTTGGTGTTTTTCATAAGTAAATTTAATAATATAATTTCTTAATGTTTTTTCATCAGGATAAAACGCTCGTGATATTGGAGAAGGTGCAGTTGCACAAGTTCTTTCAATAAAATCCTTCAACATAGATGACACAATCTTAATATTAGAAAATCCATTATTCACCAAACGGGAAATTTCTTTTAATATTGAACTATCAATAGGTAGATTTAAAAGAGATGTTTCTATAGCATGATTGTGTACTGAAGGAAGTGACAGAAGTAGTAAATATTTTTCTTTAGCCTCTATTTGTACATTTTCTAATTTTAACTCGTTTTTTAACTTTTCTATCATCTGTAAATTACAAAGTTATATTTACCAGCGTTTTATACTTTTATCATCTAAACTAATATTAAAATAATTTTTAAATGGGCTAAATTCTTTAAATTAATAAACTATTTTGTATTTCCAGGTACCTGTTTTTTAGATCTCCAATTAGTTGATGAGCTTTCTTCAATAGTATAATCAGGGAAATATAATAATTTCACAGCTACCAAAGTTGCTGGACAGTTAAATTTTTTTGTGCTATTAATAGAAAACCTTTTTTTAACACAAGTAGGATGATCATTCTATAAATGTCAAAAAAGTAAAAAAAAAATAAATATGTAAGTAAGTAATTTGATTTTAGAAATTTATAGAAATAGTGTTATTACATGTGTATTTTCTTTGGATTTGTGATTAGGTCCATTAACACATTCAAAATAAATGTGCTGTTTAATTAAAAATGGACAGCCCATAAATTTAATTGGCAACTCTCCACGCTCAAGTGAAAATCTGTACTTAGAGTTTTCTCCTATCAACACATTTTAATATTATTGGTTTATATTTTGAAATTCAATTAATAACTATATTTTATAGTCTATTCAGTATTCATACTAATTAATAATTTACCTTCATATTTTATTGACTTTGCCACAACGTATCCGTAACCTAATTCTAACAAATGGTTATTAAAACAACTTAAATCACTCATTTCTCCTTGTATACTATTGTTCATGATTTTTGAATTGTTTAATAAATGTTTAAGGCTGTTAAAATACATTGTATCTTCCATTTTAATAAAAATTACACCAAAATTACAACCAAAATTTAAATCAATTATTTAATCAAACGACTAAAAGAGTTTCATAATACTTATACTTATATAGGTACAAATAACAATAAAGTGGAATAACCCATTCATATCAAATAATCTTCAATATATTTTTTTTTTCCTAATAATATAATAATATGTATATCATTTTAAATTGTTTTTGAGATATTGTATTTGATGTTATTATATTTTGATATTGTAAGGAACTTTATTGTATTTTATGAACACAACTTATCCACATACAAGCAATGGGTGCTTTTAGAATGAGTTTGCAACTGTTCTGATTACTTATGTAAAATTGTAAATTCTTGTGGTTGCAATAAATATTATTATTAAATAATAAAAATGTTTTTATTCAATAAATGAATATTTTATAATATTATTATTATTTGTATTTTTTTTTACTAAGTACAATTGACTATCAATTTTATCAAAACACAATTTTTATTACACTATATATATTTAAATTAATTATTTATTTTATAATCCANTTTAATTTCATTTTTGTGATCTATTTGTGTTTAATTATAACAAAGTGTGCTGGAGTGCCCCACCTACTACTTATATGTTTTCCGTCTACCGCTCCAATGCAGTGAGGAAAATTTGCTTGTTTCTCAAAACCAGTTGAAATATCTTTCCAGTATTGTTCAGTAAAAGTGGGCATATAAACTCCAACAAGTTCATTCCATATAACTGAACAAACTTCTCGAACTATCATAGCTATTGATGAGACTCCTAATTTGTACGAATAGTGTAAATCCTTAAATGTACATCCTGAACCAAGATATCTAAAACCAATAAATAATAAATTACAGTTATTTTTAGTTGTGATATAATTCATGAGTATTTATAATCTATAATTTTACAATATTAAAATAATATATCATTGAATACGAAAAACGATTCTGAGCGGAGACGGTTTGTCGGCGTAGAGTATTGAAACTACTAAATAATTTGTGCATTTTCGAGATATTGATAAGTGATAACTGTCAAAATTTGGCAAAATTTTAACTTACAATGCTTATAAAAAATAAAAAATAAATAAAAAACAAACATCATTGTAAAACCAATACATTCATCGCTTCGCTCAGAATCTAAAAAAAAATCCAATATTTCAAAAGCCTATATTTACGTATTACATTTGTAGGAAATAATATAGAGAAGAAATGGAGAAATGTTCGAGATGCATTTATTAGAAGTTTAAAGGAAGATAAGCCAAAATCAGGCGATGGCGCCAGGAAAAAATCCAAAAAAACATACTTATATCATGATGAATTAAGATTCCTCATTAAAACAATAACCCCACGAAAGACTTCAAGCTCTATTAATTTAAATAATACTGCATATGACAATATTGAGAATGATACTATAAATGACAATGATATTGCGAATAATACTATAAATGATAATATTGAACATAACTTACAAACATCCGAAATAGTGACAGAACAATGTTCAACTTCAAACAACTCTGGACTAAACAAAAAAAAACAGAGCAAACAAAAGGAATCAATTGTCGAAAAGAAGTTTTTAGAATATTTAGAAGTACAAACACAGAAAGAGATTAATGATTATAAACAAGATCAGCATCAAGAATTTTTTAACTCCTTGTTACCGATAGTTAGAAAATTTAACGACGACTAGACACTACTTTTCAGATCAGAGGTGATCAAAATTGCACAAACTATAAAGAGAGGCCAATCTTCTAGTTTACCGGAGACAATAAAACCAAATGTATCATCCACATCTTTTCAGCATCACCCATACTTCCATCAACTTCCATTTAGTCCGTATAGAATGTACAACCCGAACAATCAGCAATATATACATCCACAACAAACATCATCACAGTATGCAAATACTCAATACGACATATTACCTGCAAGGAATACCAGTCTTTATGTCCAATCTCAAAATGTTCAAAATGTTCATAGTCTACAACCCCCAGTTCAAACTTATGCTTCGTCTCAACATATTAATGTCGTTTCCCCAGAATCTCCACACCAATCAAATGCCAGTTCTCCTTCTCCATATTCTACATCAACACTTTCACATCACTCGGATATTGTGCCAGGGAGGGATGTGATATATTCTGATTCTGATATAATGGATGAGTTTTTAATAACAAAATAAATTATTACTAATTAAACAAATAAATTAGTAACTAGTATCTGGTAAATGTTTTTTTTAATTAAAACGTTAGTTATTATTTTTATTTTTAGCAATGAATTTCTAATGTAAATTGTTAAATAAACTGACTTATAAAGTATATTAATTAAAAACAGGACTATTATTAATACAATATATTAAAATATAATATTAATATGTAATACCTATGTACTACTAGTATTAATTATACCTTAGAGTGACTGCCAATTTTTCAGCTGGAGTAATGGCTTTTCGCATATTTGTATCCATTTTTATCAGTTTGTGACCAACAAATGTTGTAAGTAACTCATCAAAAGCAGATACTGACATACGAAAATAATTAAAAAATTTTACTGGATCTTTTCTAAGACCTTCAAAATTAATTGAAAACGCACCTTCCGATAAACGAGTGGATAATAATGGATGGACCCACATTTTTCGATTTTTTTCTTTTTTTTTCTTTAGTAATATTTTATAACCCATATATACAATTATAATATCATTCATTGTTTTTTTTTTTTGATAATAAACTAGGAATTAATTGTTAAAATGCACTTAAAGTGAGAACTGTAAAATACACAACACTCAAATAACACTGCACAGTTCATACCGAATACGTAATTTTGATGATATATTATAATTTATAATATATGATATAGATCGTACGATAAAATGTCGGTCGTGTGTACCTAACCAACACCTTATCGTACGATAATATTTTAATACGATAAATAAATCGTACGATGAAATATCGGTCGTGTGTACCGGCTCTTACTATAAAAATCAAACGGTTTCACGGGTCACCGTTTGTGTACAATATCATTATAGAAACTATAAATAATACTATATATTCTATTGACTATATATAAATATAATATACTATAATATTATATACTTTTTAAATTCAAGATAATATTATATTATCGTATGCAGGCCCGGCGCAAAATTGAACAGACTACACCACACACCAACCCACCCAATGTTCCTATTGTTTGTTGGTTACTAGTTTCGTGGAAAATCCACCGCTCGGGTCCAACGTCATTGTAAATGTTTCACAAAGTATTTTTGTACAATAATTCGTATATATGTAATTAATACTGCTATTGTGTTGGTTGACGTTGTGCCGTTTTTTGCCCAATAATTTCCGGGGCGGCTGGTCGCAGGAGAGTTCGATACCGCTAGATACTTGTAAATTATAATTATCTAAAAATAAATATGTATAAAAGTTATTGAAAATATATTATATTGTAACATTGTGTTATCGTATATTATATCGTCGGTAATCGGTATGTCGATGTAAATATTATTTTAGTAATTCGGTCGGCGGTCTGTCGCGGTGGGCCGTGATATCGTATATATATATTTATTATCGTGATGGTCAAGGTCAAATTCTGTATTTAATTACAACCGGATTTTGTAACAAGAGAAAAGAGAAAACTTTACTGCTTCGGTGCGGCAAGTAGGATAAGATTCAATCCAACTTAAAAAGTTTTCACTGCAAATAAAAATTAAATAATTTTTTTAGAAGTAAAATGAGATTGACTTTGTCGAAAGCTTTTTGGAAGTCTGTGTAAATGGAATCAATTTGAATATGGTTGTTGAAGGGATTTAAAATTTTAGGCTAGTAAAGCAAGAGATTAGTAGAAATTGACATTTTAGGTCTGAAGCCATGTTGATTTGTGCAAATGTACGGGGAAATAATTAAAGATAATTTTTAGTGATAATTGCTTCAAACATCTTAGGAATTATTGACAACTGAGAAATAGGTCTATAAATTTTGACATAGTGTTTGTGTATCGGCGTCACAAAAGACATTTTCCAAATGTTAGGAAAGTAACCAGTAGTTAAGGAGGGAGCGCGTATAATGGCCAAAAATATATTAGCCGATCCGTATTTTAGCCGAAAAATAATTGGTTGGACAAGTAAATTAGCAGAACCGTATTTTAGCCGAAAAATATTACAGCCGAACGTATTTTAGTCGAAACGCATTAAAGCCGAATTTATACCGATAAGTGTTATCATAATCAATTTTTTTAATTTATTAATAGCGTTTTCCACCTGACTGCACTAGCTGCACTGTGGCTGCACTAATGCACTTTTTTATGTTTCATCAGCTATTTCAGTGCGTACTAAATTACTAATTTTATGTTCCACGTTACTGCACTATGCGAGTTTTTTGCACTCAGTGCAGTGATAGTTGCACGAGCTCCTGGAGCTCGTGCGCCTTATCAGTATCACGAAAAGTACTGATATGGCAGTATTGATATTTAATAAAAATGATAAACAAATTTAAAAACAATATTTTATTCATTATTGTACGACAAGGTAGAACGTTTTATAAAGAAAAATATTGATCATAATAAAATTTTCGAAATTCGAACTCAATATGAATAGGCATACAATTGCAAAAATCATGGATTACCTTTCCTCTAGTGATAGTGATGATGATGATGATGAAATTATAAAGTATTTTATGTCCAGAAAAATAAAAATAATACCAAAAATTAAAAGTTATATTTCGGACATAGTTCATGTTTATACAGATAAACAAGTTAGTTCTTTATTATAAATATAATTATTTTTGTAAATGTTAGGTTTAGGCTTTAATGTAATTAATCCGATTATAATAATAATAATTTTTTTTTTAGTTTAAAGGTAGTTTTAGGGTGGAAAGATCTACTGCATACAATATTATAGAAAAGTTTGAAAATTCTATTTTCTTTCCAAGAAAAAATTTGAATGAATCTTCTGTCACGTCAGAAAATCATATACTTTCCTTTTTATGGTAAATTTATAGTTGACAAAATACTATTCTAAATCCTTTACTTATTAAAATAAAATGGTTCAGGTTTTCTGCAAATAAATGTTGCCTACGTGATGTGTCAGAACGGTTTGGTGTTGGATTGACCACACAATTCCGTATCAACAACAGAGTTATGGACTTCCTTGTTGATATTTCAACTACTAATATAAATTTAAACGAAGGAACTGTTAAATTATCTCAAGAATTTCAAAAAGTATATATACAAATTAAGCTTTTTTTGCCTTACATAAGGTTTATTTACTAAATCCATATTAAATTTAGGTTTCTGGACTTCCTGGTGTAATCGGGTGCATCGACGGATCTTCAATACCTATAAGAACTCCTGCTCACAAACTTAAAAGTACATATACCAATAGGCATGATATGCCATATATTACCCTGCAAGCTATATGTGACTACAAAAAAAAATATATTGATGTATTCACCGGTGCACCAGGGAAAATCCATGATTCAAGAGTATTTGCTCTGTCAGACATTAGTAAAGAGCTTCCTTTAATATGCGAAAATAAATACCATATTATTGGAGATGGTGCTTATAGTATAAGAGATTGGCTATTAGTACCATACAAAAATTATGGAAACTTAACAGACACCCAAATTAAATTTAACAAAATGTTATGTGGTACTAGAGTTTTAATTGAAAATTCATTTGGACTTCTTAAATCGCGGTTCAGACAACTACTTCAGGTTGATATACATGATGTGGACAAAATAACTAAGTTTATTATTTCATGTTGTGTATTACACAACATGTGTATTGATATGGAAGATTACAATGAGTTGGATAATGAAATACTATTAACAGTAGCAGCAGAACCAAATGTTTATTCAATCGACTCGGACATTGTCTTAAGAAAAAAAGGAGAAGCTAAACGTGAGACACTAAAAAATAGCTTACAATATTTTCAGTGCTACACTTCTGATGAATGATTTAATACATTTTTAGTAATATATTATAAAATCTAATAAACCATTTTCAGTTAATTTTTTTAAATCAGACAATGTTTAAATTTTATTATAATGTTTTGAAAAAATGCATACAAATTAAATGTATGTGCAAACATAAAAAATAACATATGTATTAGGTACATAAATAACTTCTTGTAAAAATTACTAAATAAACTAATTATACACTAATAAAGCTTTTCTCAGTCTTTAACAAAATATAATACAGTTTTTGAATATGTATTTTACTCTTTATACACATAAAATAATAATCAATGGTATATAATATACATGGGTTACATATTATTTATCTCCTAAAAGACTTTTTAGGAGATTCATTTTTTCATTGTGGCGCCTTTCTTTTGCAATCTCCTTTTCCTTAAGAAAATTTAATAACATGGTCTCGTTGTTGTCTGTTCTCTTTTTTTTTTGTTTTGGCTCTAAACAATCTTTTTTGTTAATGACAACTGTTTTAGCGCTGCGTAATACTTCTGGCAATATGCTATCATCATTGTTAGTTATTTCTTTCCATTCTTCTTCGTACTCATCATCCATCCGTGATGCACCTGTGCTTCTGTTATTGTCAATTATGGTCTTTTTTCTTTTACAAATTGTCTTATAACGGTTTTCAACTTGAATATAAGAGAAATCTACATTTAATTCCTCTTGAATATCAGAAGCCAATTGTATCCACATAGATTTTTTGTTCTTAAATTATTTCATAGGTCCAACATAACTCATATATTTTGAATATTTTTCCAACATAAATTTAGTGATTCCTTCACTCCATACACCATTGCCTTCTTTTATTTCTTTGCCTTAAAAATAATTTGGTGTTCAATTAAATTTTCAAAATTGATTTTAATACAAATTATACTGCACTCCCTGTTAAAAATATTAGGTACTCAGGGTACTCTTACCATTGGCCGAATTAGAAAGATTTGTTTCCGTCATTTCTGTGTGATTTAGTACTTGCAAAATACTTTGGCTGCCAGACGAGTTTAAATTATTGTAATCAATAGTGTCCTGTGATTTAGTATTTCTATAATTATAAAAATGTAAAAAGTTTCAATAATGTAGACAATATCATAACTCATAAGGATATATTATAATAGGTCACCTATCCTCATTTTATTATCACACCTAGTGATGGCCATTGGGAATATTCCCGGAATATTCCCCAACCTCTCGGGAAATTCCCTCGGGGAGTATTGAATAAAAATAAAAAATCGAGTTGAAATAGAACGACAGTCTATACTAGTATATTTTGTTCACATCAATTGGCTAAACTGCCTTAATGGCTAAACAATATTATTATAAAAATATTAATTAAGAGTACAGTTTTGCTTTTATTTTTATTAATTAAGAGACTGAAGTACCTAGGTATACTAGGTATAGTTTTGTATAAATATATGTTGTTCATTATATGTATAAGTAAAAGTTATTCAGTATTTTAATTTCAGTATGTATATTTTTATTTTTTCAACATATATAGGTAAATGAAAGTTAGATAGTTTATTTTGTGGTCATTGTACAGATTTTAAAAAATTAAATTATAGTTACTTAATAACTTTTTAATAAAGAATAAATATCTAAACTGACATAATATCAATAAATAGCTGTCATTTGGATCATTTAAAACAATAAGTTTAATTTAAAACTGAAACCTACGATCAATATTTAAAAACTTATTATATTCCCGGGAAATTCCTGGTGATGGGAATATTCCCGGGAATTTTCTCGGGGAAATTCCCGAAACTATATTCCTGGGAATTTGCCCATCACTAATCACACCATCTCAACTTATTTCAAGAGCCTAGGAGGGAGCAAAATATATTTATTTTCAATTTTTGTTTCACTATCTGATTAGTAATAAAGAATTGTTTGTGACATGTTTTCTTATATTATATAAGTAGGAAATGTAAAAATGATTTATGAATTATATGTTGATAGTTAAAACTCAGTCTTGGGTAAATTACTTTTTAAAACTATTTGGAATAAATACTCGAACATTCTTGCAAATAAGTATTCAGAATACTAAATATATTTACTACTCTATATATTCAAAATACAGTATTCTAAATACTTTATTCAGAATATTGCCCAAGACTGTAAAAACTGTTAATCTCACAGCTTTAAATTTAATTAATTAATATACAATTTTAAATTAGTAAATGGCCTATTCTTTCTTATTTTGTCTACAATTGGTGCCATTTCAATACTATCTTTCACAATTTTAATTTCTATTCTATCTTCTCCAGGTGCAATTGTTTAGGGGGGGAAGGGGCTACATTTATAGAAGATGCACTGACCTGCTATTTGTCAAATCTTTGTCAAATGTCTTAGAAATATCAATTTCCAGAATATTGACATTGTCATTTGAATCATCCCAATCAATAGTCATTGCTGGTTGAACAATGAACTCAGTATTTCTAAAATTGACAATAAAACATACCCATTGAATACTTTAGTTGTAGGCTAATACATTGGTTATTGTACAAAGGAGAATAATATAATAACTTAAAATGTTTGATTTACCTTTCAGGAATTGTAACTTTTATCCTAGAATTTTTAATAGTATCCATGTTAAGCTTTACAGATCCATCATCTAAACAGTTTTTTAAAAAGTCTAGCACTGTTCCCAAACAATCTTTTGGACCTATATACCATGAAATGTAAAAGAAAATTAAATTAAATTCTTTAAAGAATTTGAATTTGAATTAATATTAAATTTATAGTTGTTACTATAAATAAAAATATTTACTATTGGATAAATAAATTGTGAATGGTAAATGACAGGGGCGGACCCAGGGGGGTTTGGGAGGTCGGCTGACCCACACTTTTTTCCCTGTTAAATGTGGCCCCTTGAAATGGCAAACTGTATAAACATTTTTCTTTTTGAAAAATTATTTACAATGGTGGATTTAGAGTAGGGGCTCGTGCCCCCCTGTCAATTTTCTGTCAACAATTTTTTATGTAACTACGAGTATCATATAAATGAAAAATTCAGTTAATAAGAATAATACTACCAACTATTAATTATTATTTATTATAAGCATTATTGTTTAAAAATGATAGTTTGTATGTATTATTAATTAAAATTAAAATTATACAATTTATATGTGCCCCCTTCCATTTTATGAAGTAGACATAGATGAAATTAATATAGAAGAGGAATACCGTTCATTATATCTAGTTTACCAACAAGTGTATGACAAAACTATTGAAACTGGAGTAACTGGAACTTTAAAATGAAATCAGTCATTGAAAACTAAAATAAAATAAATATACTGCAAATATACGTATAAAAATAAAATAATAAATATATATTATAATCCCTTCTAATGATTTAAATATGTCAGGTAAATTTTTTAATTGAATATAAATTTTAATGCAACAAATAAAAATAACAATTAATTGTTATGACTCATGTAATATAGTTATATTGAATGTTGATATCAAAATGCGACGTAAATAACTAATAAGGTAAATCACGAGCTCATTGGGCGACTTTCTAATACCTAGTTGGTTGATGTTTCTACACACTACTGGCCTCTCGTAAGTAAGGTATACCCACAGTTCTAAAATCCTGGGTACGCCACTGGTCCACGATGTTGTATTTTAAAGTTTCAAACATCTACATTTCACTCAACAGTCAACATTGTATTGAACTTTAATTTTTTGATATTATACGTAACTAGAGCTACATTTTAGGGAATTGTAAAATTATGTATAGGTTTTTGTATCACTAGTCACTAATCACATACAGGTATTATTTTTTATAAAAATGTCAAATAAAAAAAATCTTGCATAAAGTAAAGAAATCACTCTTTTCTCACATTATTTTTAGTGTTTTATTACAGTGACCAGGTGGTGTTGAATTGGAGATTGGGGAGTGCTAAAGTACTCCCCTAGTTGGGCTTATGCCGGGACTCATACTTTATAAATATAAAATACTTACCAGTTTGCTGAAAATAATTTATGGCTGATTCATCAACCACAAAAAAAAACGGTTTACTACCGATTGTTATTTGTAAATTATATTCAGACATAATAATTAATAATAACAATTTGTAATAAATTTAATGAAATTTATTGTCATGAAAATTGTTTTAATTTGTAATGAATTATTATTTGCATTAACTGTATAATAATAATAATAGCCATTGATATAAATTCTATTTTAAGAGAAATTAAATGATAAACAAATTGTATGTTTCATCTGCACTTGCACCAACCTGCACTAGACCGATTATCAGTGAACTGTACCAGTGTCACTTTGGTGCAACAGTGCGGTCAGGTGGAAAACGCTATAAGAACTAATCAGGGGTAACGCACTCATACCTGAAAATATGGTTTTCTGATAATAGTTCCCGAGAGTAGCACGCTAGCGCTTACGTCGTATTAATATTTTGTTCCATGGAAAATTTAATTTATTTTAAAACAAATATGGCCAAGTCAGTTTAGGACGTTTATATTTATATTAATTGTATTTTCGTTTTAAATTACAAGGCTTTTTATTATCTAATTTACCGCACTTGGCGCACTTCCGAAAACCTTAAGTCTACATTAAATTTGTTTTTACTTTTCTGTGTAATTTTAACCGTACGATACCGAATTGTATGTACTGTACTACCGTGTACAATTACATTATAATTATTGGTACTATACTGCTGTTTCATCAATAATTAACACCGACTACCAAGTAAGCATCTACCTATTTATTACTTTGTAGTTTTTACTTATAACTTATAAGGCACCTATCTATCCCCCATACCTCCCCCCGTAAATACGTCCCTGAATCAACTGCATGTTGCAGTTAGCTAATCTCCATTATTATAGTTTAATATATATTGTGTACTAATTTCAATTTCAGCATGGTATCTAATAAATGTGTGGTTATTGGATGTGTAAATACTGCAAAGCGAAAGTATACATTTCCAATAATTGATGTTGACTACAAAATTTGGGTAGAGAGAACAGGAAATGTTAAGCTTCAACATTTGACAAAAGATCAAGTTAGAAAGTCGTTTCAAATTTGTCGAAACCATTTTGATTTGGACTGTGATAGTCCTGGTACAAATCAAAAGTTAAAGTTCAGATCCCTTCCAACTTTAAATCTACCACGTAATGTTTTGTGTCAAAAATGTTTCTGTGTTGCATGTTATTGTGTTGTGTCAACGTGTGCTAGATTTATACTTAAATTTACCACGTAATCTTTTGTGTCATAAATGTTCCCGTGTTACATGTAATGTGAGGTAGATTGATAACTATAGGTAAATATGGATTTTTATTATTTTGTAATTAATTTACTGGTAAAATATATTTGTGTTTTTGTGTATAAATTAATATAATATGCAGTGGCGCAACTAGGGCTGAAATGTTGGGAGGGGGCTGTAGCCCCTACCTGACATTATATGAAAAGTAACCAAAGGGGCGATGCCCCCACACCCCCATATTTGTTCACTTAATAAAATAAAAAAATCATACTAACAAAATCAATTATTTATTTATTCAAGTATTTAATCATACCTTATTTTAATTTTCAAACATTAACAATAATATTTTTTGCTATCTATGATGTAAATTTGTATTATTTAATTGTTGAGCTAAAATGGTTTTATACCAACAGCTAATAAAAAAAAAAAAAATATTTTTTGCTTAATACCTTTATATTATGTTTCCTAATAATATTTTAACGATATGTAAATAATAATAATTATTATTAGAAGTAGATTTTATAAGTTTTACTTAATGTAGGTAGATAATCAATATTTTATAAAAATTTATTAAAATTTATTTATTTTTTATTTTTTATTTATAAAATAAAAATGTTTCGAATGATCGATACATTAAATAAAATGAATAATTATTAAACAAATAGTTAATGTATGTAGGTACCTAATCTTTTAAAAGTACTATTTACATAATATTATGTTGTTTCACATCGTGATATACAAAAAAAAAATATTATTTATTATATATTAATTTTTTTAATGAAAAGTATACCTATATTATATAAGTATAATAATATATAAATATCAACAATGTAATAAATTTCACTAATTACGTTTAAAAAATTCCATGTGGGCTGTGGCTGTCAGTAATATTGTAGTCTGGGGGTTATTTTTCAGGGGATTTTTATTCCTCATAGTCTAGGTACCTAGTACCTATACTGTAAAATTATGTGTAATAATCTTACCAAATACAAAATAATTTATATCATACAAACATTATTTATATAGGGATAGGCAGTATAAAAAAAAATTTAATTTTTAAAGATTTGTTAATATTTTAGGAAAGAACTGAATAATATATTTTGAGGTGGCTATAGCAAGTTTTTTTTAGGGGGGAGGGGCTAAGTCCTAGTTGCGCTTATGATAATATTATGTCTGATGATAATTTTTATTAATAATTTAACAATAACATTTTGTATTTGTACAATTAGAAGTCTATGAATCACAATTAAACTGGTCAAATAGACAATTGCCTATAAATGAATGTAGAGAAAGTAATGATGACAAATCATCAGATCTTGTCTCAAATGAATCACTACAACAGATTTTTGGTAACTACAACCTAAAATTATATATTTATTTTATTATAATATAGTACAGGTAAATAATATTTGAATTTTATGGCAGATGATTCATGTTTGGATGAGGTTTCAATGTTACCACATGAACAAGAAAGTCTGAAACTAAATGCAGGTAATTATTCTACCTCCCTAAGGAGGTTCCCTTGTTCTTATGAACAGTGACAAGATGAGTGGTTGGGAATGTTATACCTCCCTACTTACTGAATGAGTGCATTTTTATTATTGACGATGCCTTCTGCCTTTCGTTTATTCCAAGGCTCATCCCTGATTATAACCATGAACATTTTATTGTTAACTGCATCTATTTTAATTAATATATACATTTAATTAAGTGTTAATTATTTATTTTTATTTTAATGTTGCAGAATCAATTAGTAAAAGGAAAAAGAAAGACTCTATTCTAAAAACAATTATTTCCCGTAGAAAGAAAGATTTGACTCCGAATTGTAAAAAACTATATTGTGAAGCCATGAAGTACAAACGGAAACAAGAAAGGTTGTCTAAAAGTAATTCTGACATGAAATGCCGGCTAAGATTAGCAAAAACGTTTTCGGACAGTCCAATGAGAAATCATTTATTAGGAAAAGTAAATTCGGTAACATTGGATTTCATAGCATCCCAGATTAAAATTCAGAAAAGAAAATTACAAGGTAGGCGATACAGCACAAATGACAAAATTACAGCCCTATCTATATACAAAACTTCACCTAAAGGCTACAAATTTCTTTCTTCGTTATTTGCTTTACCTTCTAAAAAAACTCTATTAGCCCTATTACAAAAGATTCCATTCCATACTGGTGTTAATAACCATATAATGAAAAACCTTAAATATCAGACGCAAAAACTTCCTGAACTTGATAAAAATTGTGTACTGCTTTTCGATGAAATGGCTCTAGGTGCTGGCCTAACTTATGATACAAAAAATGATATGATATTTGGATTTGATAGTTTTGGAAAACAATTATTACCCAAAATAGCTGACCATGTGCTAGTATTCATGTTAAGAGGTATTCGAAGAAAATATAAGCAGCCTATAGCATACTATTTTTGCCAAGGTACTACAAAAACTCCTAACCTAGCAGTCTATATAAGAGAAGTTATTCAAGCCGTTCAAACTACAGGCTTAAAAGTTAGGGCTGTCATTTGTGACCAGGGTAGTACAAACCAAGCCGCATTTAATTGTTTAAAGGAAGAAACTAAAAGACACTGTTTAATGAATAATATTGAAAATAAATATATTGGTTTCTTGGTTGGTGGTGAAGAAATAGTTTGTTTGTTTGATCCTCCGCATCTTCTCAAATGTGTAAGGAACAATTTACTAACTAAAAATTTAAAGTTCACTTGGAAAGGAGAATCACAAATAGCAGATTGGGATGATATTCAAACACTGTATTCATTTGACAAAGAAAATGAAATACATGGACTATGTACTCTACCAAAACTAACAGAAGCCCACGTATTACCAAAAAACATCAAAAAGATGCGTGTATCAATTGCGGCGCAAGTTTTTAGTCATCGTGTAGCGTCAACAATGAGGCTTATCGCTGATTTCGGTAATTGATAATTATCTAATTGAATCAGGTATAATAGAAATAAATAATAAATAACTAATAATTTTACAGCACCTCAAAATACACTGTCAAATGCCAAAGGTACTGCAAATCTCTGTATGTTTATGGATTCGCTATTTGATTCGGTAAATGGTTCAACAATAAGATCTGTAGACGGTAAACCATTAAAATGTGCCATAAAAGATGGTTCATCACATATTGCTTTTTGGCATGAAGCAATCAAAGTCCTCGAGTCAATGAGATTTGTCAATAAAACAAGTGGTCAAACTGTGAAACAACCAGTATGTATTAAAAACTGGATACAAACTTTAAAATCATTCAAATATTTATGGTTAAAACTGAAGGCCGAAGGTTTTAAGTTTTTAATCTTACGAAATTTAAATCAAGATTCTTTGGAATGCCTGTTTGGTTCTATACGGAGTCATGGTGTAAGAAATACCATGCCAAATTGTATACATTTTTACAATTCTTTTAAAACGCTGTTGTTAAACAATTTTTCTTCTGTCAAATCATTAGGAAATTGTGAAGTAGACGATAATGAAAAAGGATTGGATAATTTAAAACAATTTTTGCTAAGTAATGATTCGAAAATTCAACATGTTCCTTTAGATTTTGATCTTTCTTCTTTTAATATTAAATTTTCAAATTTAGAAACTTCATTGATTGGAGAAATGACTATCGGTTATGTATCTGGTTATATAATTCGTGCAATTTTGAAATATACTAAATTCTGCGAGGTTTGTAAAAATGATTGTGTTGACAATAATAATCATAATAAATTAATAGATGCTAGGTGTTACACTCAAAAAAGTAATCTATACAAACCTAGTAAAAATTTCAATAAAATTGTGGAACAAATTTTAAGCGTTTTTACAAAAACTATTGGAAATATTTGTGATAAACCTTCACTATTTGTTAAATTTGATTTTTTAATAGATACAAATGTTGATTTTAATTTTTGTTGTACAAATCACAATTTAAAACAAATTTTGAAAACTAAAATTATAAATTTATTTTTATTTTCATGGTGCAAAAATATTAATAGAATTCTTAATGGAGTAGACTCACGTGTTGAAAGTAATCCTATTAAAAAAATGGCTAGAGAATATTTTATTTTGCACAAAACACGAGGCCAAGGGTACAATAAATAATATATTTATTATGCATAATTAAATGAATGTGCTGGTTTGTAGTATGTAATGTTTTATAATTTTATGTTTGTATACTTACCTATGTATTATTCACATTGTTGTGTCATAATTATTATATAGAATATCTAAGTTATTATTTTACTGTTCATAATTATTATTCTTTATTGTGTTAAATTGTTATTATGTATTATCTTCATAACTTGTAATATTAAATATCTCAGTTATTATTTTATTAATTGTAATTATTATTCTTTATAGTTAATATACTTTATTGTGTCAAATTGTTATTATGTATTATCTTCATAACTTGTAATATTAAATATCTCAGTTATTATTTTATTTAATATAATTATTATTCTTTATATTTTATTCTTTATTGTGTTAAATTGTTATTATGTATTATCTTCATAACTTGTAATATTAAATATTGCCACATTTTGATATACGTTTAATAAATAGTATTAATTATGTATAAATCCTACACTTTTCTTCAATTCAATTTTAGTTGAAGCTATCAATCA
This sequence comes from Myzus persicae, assembly GCF_001856785.1. NCBI lineage: Eukaryota > Metazoa > Arthropoda > Insecta > Hemiptera > Aphididae > Myzus > Myzus persicae. The sequence continues at coordinate 90,269 of NW_019104207.1, forward strand.
AAAACTAAAATTTTAACTATTAGTAAATAACGTGTAACCTATGTACATGGTAAATAATATTAACATCTCATATATCATTTTTTTTAATTTATACTATAAAAAATATATTATATGATAATTCAATTCATGAAATAAATTGGTATACATGTATGTATTATACAAATAATATAATGACAGAATTTTTCCAAGTAATAAGTATTATACTAACAAAAATAGTTAAATCTTAAACGACTTAATTTATTAAATTAAAAATATAATTGATTAGGTAGAATACAACAGCTGGTGTTGCGCCTGCGCGGCCGCGCGCAGTAAATGTATGATTAGTTCCCGAGAGTGCCAGAAAGCGCTAGTGTTTCAAAACCAGAAATATGGCGGAGTTGCCAATCTATTTATCTTTGATCTATGGCACTAATACTAATCATCAAGCGGTCACACGTTGCGAGTGCAACCGCAAGTAGAGTAGAGTTGTGGAGGGGGTAGCTACTTGTCATTAGTAAATAGAACGACGTTCTATTCACTCGCACTCGCATTTTTACTAATACTAGGCACTACTCATACATGTTTACACGTGTGGTATTAAAGCGAGTGACAAGTACTAATGACAAGTACTAACCATCGTGTAAACCCGGCATTATTGAATGTTATTGACGCATGCTTTTTTCTGTTCACACTAGCGACGTCACAAAGCAGTCGTTTTCCAACTTGTTAATAAAAAGCATGTCGAGCTCACATGTACTTCTTGGTGTCAGTGCGGCCTATTTAATGATTGCGAGTGCAAATAAAAAACGTAGGAAAAAGCGTTCTTTGTGGGTTAAAAATTATTTAAAAACTCGAAATTTTGGAATAATAGACGATTTGCAATTACTAATTATGTAACTAAGTAAATGTATCCATAAAATAAAATTTGACATAAGTTATAAGTAATTACATGTTATTATTTATTACATCATGAAATTATTGTTTTATTAATACTTTTATACGTTTTAAATATTTTCTTATCATAACTAACAATAAGTAGAGCATAGGAAATATTTTAATATTAAATACACATAGGTAGGTCTTTTTATTACATTAAAAAATGAGAATGAAAAAATGTAGGCACGTTAAATGTCATTATTGGCTGTACTGAATGATAAATATTCACCGATACGGAACGAGTCGTTTATGTTGTCATGTGAAGTCAAGTGATGAACTGTGTTCACTGCAAGATTTGAAGACTCGTCAATTGTAAAAGACTGGGTATCACTATTAAATGTTCCATTTGAGGTGTCTGACGATTCAGTAATCAAACGCTGTCTTTCACATGTTTCCATTTCTTTAATTTGTAAATCCATAAGCATATTGGTAATCTGACGTTTGGCCAAAATTTGGTTGATGGGTTTGAGCTTTCTCACATTATATGCTACAAAAATGCCAAATGTACAAAATTCATCTTTTGCCGATATTTCGTGAGCTGCTTTTTTCATAAATTTCTACGCCTCATCTTCTCTTTCATCTCGAAAACTTTTTTTTAAATTCCTATTTGCCCTTATGGGTTGTATGAATTCATAATCATTAGTTGTAGTATTTTGCAGATTGTCACATATTTCTTCATCTTGTAGATCCTGCAACTTATAACATATAATAATAAATCATTTTTCCTACAGCTTCCTTCAAGTGAACAAGAATGGAAATCTATTACGAACGAATTTAATAAGCTATGGAATTTCCCCCACTGCCTCGATGCCATTGACGGCAAACACGTTGTAATTCAAAAACCAGAAAATACGATAAGTGAGTTTTACAATTACAAAGGAACAAATAGTATTGTTTTATTAGGAATAGCTGATGCAAACTATCGTTTCTTGTACGTTAACATTGGATGCCAAGGCCGAATTTTAGATGGAGGTGTCTTCAAAAATACTTCGTTTTATAATAAACTCGAACAAAATTAACTTAATTTGCCAGAAAATGAACCACTATCTGGTCGTACGTTATCACTTCCTTATGTTTTAGTGGCTGATGATGCATTCCCACTAACTGAACATATTATGAAACCTTACAAGACAGATTTAAACAAGGGATCTCCAAAAAGAGTATACAATTACAGGTTGTCCAGAGCGCGTCGTATTATAGAAAATACATTAGGATTACTTTCTTCTGTGTTTAGAGTTTTTTGCAAGCCGATAGAAATAAAAGTTGAAGATACAATAGTTAATATTATACTGGCTTGTGTTTACCTTCACAATTTTTTAAGAGTGCAACCCAAATCTAGACAATTTTATTCAACGTCAGGGTGTTTCGATAGTTATGATTCATGTACAGGGGAAATTATTTCTGGATCGTGGAGAGAAATCACTTCTGGTGACACTGGTTTGATGCCACTTCGATCAATTCCACGAAGACCAGCGACAACAGCAACAAATGTCAGGGAAGAATTTATGCAATATTTCATGTCCGAAATCGGATCAGTTCCCTTTCAGGATATATACTTGTAAACAAAATACAGTAGAATTGCAGAAATATTAAGTTATTTCTCTTTTTGGTTAAATAAGATTTTTACGTACTATACGTACTATTATGTGCAAGATATTATTACTATTATACAATATAGTGTAAGATTATATTATATTATTTTATGGTTTATTTATTTACAGATAATATAAATAATATAATAATAATATAAACCCAGTATTTTGCATGATTATCGCAGATAACAGATAAAAACAACGCGCAGAATCTAATAATACAATTTGAGGAATAAACGAATAACAAAATCTACTAATAGAATTACTTAAAAATAAAATAACTTACGTTTTCATTATTACTAACACTTGTTGTCGGGTTACCATCTTCCTCGCTATCCCTAGTTTCCCTTGGTGTTGTTGAATCAGAAATAAAAAGCAGCGAGTTATATGCAAACCATGAGGAAGAATAATTTTCTTCCGTTCCGGAACCAGATTTTTTTTAAAGTACTTTTTGTCGTTCTTTAGAAAAGTATGATCGCAAGCTTTTTATTTTAGATTTTACAGCTGCCACATCCATGTTAAATGATCTGCGAATCGCGACAATAGCATCGTTTCTTTTAATTTTGTTAGTGTACCATTTATGGTTGGCATCCCACAGTAGCGGAAACGATCTAAAAATAAAAAACAAAATACCTAAATTACTATGTAAATACAATTAAACAAATGTATAAACTAATAATTATGATAGGTACTTAATATAAGGGTGTCAGGATTAAGAATTAAAACACTTTGATGTACGATTAATCATTTATTACTAGGAATAGTTGAATATATATTTAACATCGGTACGGCTTAAAGCTACGGCGGTTCGTCCGCAGACACATACGTCGTGTCCGGCGGTAACGGCGAAACAGGAAGATTGCCGACGCGGAGGACGGTCTGGAAGGGCCGTCCGACAGTGTTGCCGCGTATAGCAAAATGTAGCTAACAATTAATATAAACAAATGTATTAAATTAAAAATTAATATTAATTTAATAATTTATTACCTGTATTCTTCAATGAAACGTGATGTTTGGTTTTGGTCTTCACTTTCAGCCATTTTTTAATAAAAAACAAATAGGTATTTTTACTAATAGGTATTTAAAGTAATGGTTCAAAATAATAGGTAAGTGGCTAAAATGCACGGCGTGTTGAACGGATTCTCACTGAGCGCGGAAGTTCTTGCGTTTAAGCGTGTGTCACGAAAATCAACTCGAAAGGGCATGCGTTATTGCAAGCTTTTTTTGTGGAACTCGTGGTGCGCTATGACGCATGCATCTAACGCAAGAAAAAGCTCACTAGTGTAAACATACAATACTGTAATTTTTAGTGGCATGGAAAGAAGTTAATTGGTGTAAAATTGGTTCTTTATTAATCCCACTTTGTTTGAAATCATTTGTATTTATGTCTTCATTATAATTTTGATAGTTACGCAGTAATAACACATTCTCTGTACATGATTTTTGGGTATTACATTTTTTTTTCTCTGCAAAATCTGCAAAAATAGTTGGCAGAGAAAGATTTACTAAACTCTAGTTTACAGTTTAATCCTAAATGATCTATAACTAAACCTAAAACAAAGTAGACTTTTTTTAATCCTTCAGATGTTTTAATTAGTAATCCATCAACTTCAATTTTATTTAATTGATTAATCAACTGTTTTAAACATAGATCATTGCCAAAATTGTTTACATCAACAGATAGTAGTAAAGCTGCGATAAATATATTTGTTAGCTTAGATTGGTCGCTTAAAGGGAAACTATAATAAATTGCACAAATGCAATGACAAGAGGACTGAGAAATTCAAGTGTTGTTAACCTCAAAATCGTCAATGTATAAAAAATGTAGTATTACAATTTTATTGTTATAAGGAATAATTTTTTCTTTCCATAAACTTCCCTGAATAAAATGTGCCAAATCTGTGCCATTAGAAGTATTTTTCAAATAATTGTAATGTGTTAAAGCTGTTAATAAGTTATCATTATGTTCAAAAAATGATTTAAAAAATATTTATTGGCATTAAAAATACCTTTTGTAGCCTGTTCACTATAGTTAGTTTTACCTAAAGTAGAAACTAAATTAATTTCATTTTTAATAGTGAATTGATGAATATTAGAATATAGATTATTCTTTGTTAACCATTTATTTAACCCTTCATATATTCAGAACTGCACAATTTAAAAGGGGTCGAAAAAGCAGACATAAGAGTATGAAATGATGATAGTAATAATGGATCATTGGTTTTATAATTTACAAAATTTGTTAATAGTTCAGCTATAGGATTAATCATACTTTGTGAAACTTCCTTTTGTATATTTACTACATCTTTTCTTGTAAAATTATTATTATTATGTAGTGCCATTGTAAAATTAATTGCTGATTGATATACTAAATGAGTAGCATTATCGATACTAAAATGTTCATTATCAAGTTCAGTTCTACGCTCAGTAGCTGGTAATACATTTTTAAACTCAAATACATCATTTGATTCAATTGAAGCAGGGTTGGTAATTTTTAAAATGTTTTCGGGTATTGCTGTATTATTGATAAGGATTTTTCGTGAGGTGTTAATTTTATTGAATTATCTCTCAAGTGTATTCGTATAACATGTTTTTTTAAACTATCTAAGTTAGGAAATGCTTGGGTACAGTTATCTTTAATACATTCATATGTACTAGAAGGCTTTAACATATGAATCACTTTGTAATGAACCACCAATGTTGATAATAATGAAAAATTAATTTTACATATAAAACAAATCATATTTAAATATTACTTATACCTACTGACTTATTATTTAATATATTATAACTAGGGCTCGGAACTTAATGCACTAAAAAAGTACTAAATATGCATGCACTTATGCACTTAAAAAAGTACAAATATGCTCTAAAAATATGCACTTATATTTAATTATTTTACACAAAATTTTAATTTGCACAAATATTTTTTTAAATTTGTAAATAAAAAAAACAAAGTTATATAAACAATATTTATTTAAATTTTTTTAATCATATAATTTTAACACAAAAAATAAAAATAAAAATAATAATTAAAAAAATCGCTTTTAAAATGAAAAATGCTCCTTGAATAAAAAAATGCACATCTGTCGAGCTATATTTATATACCTGAAACAAATAGATACAAATTAGAAAAACCACCAGGTACCTGCCTATAATTAAAAAGCATTTTAATTAAAAATTTAAATGCATTAGATATAATTTTGTTCCTACCTTCAAAAGTGTTACATTGGACCACTAAACTTTTTTTGATGTTTTCAAAATTGAATGATCGCCGATTATCCACAAGCAAAGTTTTGTACCTTGAAAAACTACGTTCAACATCAGTTGACGTAATCGGCGCATATTTGAAATATGTAATATCGTCACCAGTCAAATCATCAGGAAGACCTTCCATTGAACTTTCTTGTCCACTTAATATTTTTGAAATATTAAGTATCGTTTTAAAGCCAGAATTTTTCTCCAATACATTATTTAATTTTTGAAATATCGCAACACCGATTTCACCTTC
>NW_019104207.1:99766-110905 GCF_001856785.1 Myzus persicae
GGTGACCTGAACGGTGAATCTGAGTGATTTGAATCAAATAGAGAGTTGAATGACTGTAGTGGCGGAGATGACAGCGGTGACCTGAATAAAGAGTTGAATGGCTGTAGTGGCAGAGACGAAGATCTGGATGTTGAATCAGAATGGTTGGATTCAAATGGAGAATTCAATAGTGGCGGAGATGACTGCGGTGACCTGGACGGTGAATCTGAGTGATTTGAATCAAATAGAGAGTTGAATGACTGTAGTGGCGGAGATGACAGCGGTGACCTGAATAGTGAGTTGAATGGCTGTAGTGGCAGAGACGAAGATCTGTATGTTGAATCAGAATGGTTGGATTCAAATGGAGAGTTCAATAGCGGCGGAGATGAAGACCTGGAAGTTGTAGTTGAGGGGGGTGATTCAATTGGTGAACTAACAAAAGGTTGTGTTGATGAGCTGGACGTTGAATCCGAATGATGTGAATAGAACGGAGTGTCTAGAACAATATTATATACATTAACATTATACATCTTTGATAATTTTTTAAATAGATATAATAAAAACTTAGTTCTCACCGAATCGTTGTACTCCAAAAGATGGTGTTGCATGTTTCGTGTATTTTAAAAAGTCTAATATAGAAAATCTCATTTCCTTTAATTTCTTTGTTGCTGTTCTTATTTTTTTATCTTGTGTTTTCCATTTTTTTGCCTGTGGGTCGTGTATTTCTTCTCCATTTTCAGTAAGTAAATAATCATGTATTGTTCCTCTACAATATGTAATTAATCTATCTATAATCAAAATCATTCAATAACGATGAAAATAAATACTCACATAATATTTATGATTAAATAAGTTAGATTATTAGATTATAGGTTAGATTATTATTTAGACTATTGGATAGATATTTATATAGATAAAATTATATATACGGATACACCATACGGTATGCATTCTAAAAAAATCATGTAACCTCATGAACTAGAGTAAATAATTAAAAAGGTTAAATAATATACATAATACAATTGATTAATTGGGAGTAAAACGATCCATGATAAATACATAATACTGTATGAAACATTTCAGATGATATCATATTCAATTTAATTTGTCAGTAGATAAAAAAAATGTAGATATGTATAACATGTGTATATTTTTAACAAGATTAACATTGGTATCTGCAAGAAATCTAATAATAAAGAGACATATAAATATATGTAGTGTATATTACAGTGTACCTATAATATAAAGTTATTTAAAAATTTAATAATAAATGAAAATATTCACTTAATAGACAATTTTTTTTTAAATAATATAAAAACTTAATACTAACCTAAAAATATCCAAGGAGATGGATTTGATACATTAATATGTGTCATTAAATGTCGATGACTGGCTTCTAATAGGTTGCTGGTACGTCTTACACGCCCATTTACAGATAAAATTGTATTAAAGTTACCTATTCGAAAATGTCATGTTATGTTAGTAGATTATAATATATAATTTATTAAATTAGTTTGTACCAGTGATCCAAGTGTTTTTATAGTATCTAAACATTGTTTTCATCTGTTGCCTTTGGAACACGTTAAGATTTACTTTCAGGTCTTCATTATAAAATTGCTTAATTATATCATAACCCTCATGTATTTTATGACTGGGAAGTAATGGCAAAGCCATAAGCATATGAACTAAATCTCTTACTTCAAGATTTTCTTGAAATAGTTCAGCCAAACCTAGACATAAATTATTAATTACTCATTAGTAATAATATTTATAGATTTATTACTTTATTTTTCATTTACCTTTTTTTTGAATATTCCTAAACACACACTGAGCATGGTGAAACCAACACCCATGAATATTGGTTAGGGGAAATACTCTTTTAATAGCATCAATAGAAGCTTGCTCAAAATCAACAGTTATGCTTTTGGGATACCAAGAAGGACATACTTCATTTTTTATAAATTTGAATAAATTAATATATGCTTCTTTGTTTTTTCGACTCATTAATGCATATACAATAGGAAATCCCTGTAAAAGAAATGTTAAAATTGAAAATGTATGCTAAATGTATAATAATGAATTGTAAGGTTTATATTATTCATAGTTACTCAAAATATTATATTTAACAAATTAAGGCTATTATATAACTTATTTGTGTTTATTACACAACTAAAGTGAATATGCATAAAGTACATCTAATTAATAATCGATGGGTATAAAAAACTTACACAATCCATTGATATCCCCATAATTACAAAAAGTTGTATACATTCTCCATTCAATTTTGGCGCTGCTTTGAATGTACCATCCATGATAATATCAGTAGCTGATCTTAAAAGCCTAAAAATATTTGATAAGTTTATTTCTTTAATATTTATATACAATTAGTTTATTTGTACAGCAATATAAAAATTATAAAAGCATACATTATTTCAAATAAAAAAAAATATAATTCAATATTATTTTTATTATTTATATATTATTTTCAGTATAATATATAATATTTTATTATCACATTTTGTGCAAAAATACTTATTTCAAAAAATAAAATATTATACATTTAACAATTAATTATGTTTGTATTAGTTTGTAAAATGTTTGTTATTTTTTTTTTATACAGTGACATTATAAGGAGTTTAATTTCAAAAACGTTGTAAATATCAACAAATAACAATATATAATGCATTTTATAAAGTAGTAAAACAGAAAAATGTATACCTAATATAACCGACCATTATAGTACAATGTCAATATATTGATAAAAATGAAAATAATAAACATATTAATATACCTACAGTAATTTAGTAGTTAATAATCAAGACATGCCACATGGATAATGAATTTGATACTTTTTTTGCAACTGTGGGTTAAAACATTGCTAATAACATAAAAACCAACAAAACAGATCATCTGAAATACCTAAGTACTGAAAATAACCCAAATTCTTTGCTCTTTGAGCCCATAACAATAGGATAAATTAAAAAATGTATTATAAATATTAAAGAGAATACCTCATTCTACAGAAATGAATCATCTAACTTTATCTTAAAACAAATATCAAATTACATACTAATTCCTTTGTAACATATTTTCATTTAGTACTTGAGACGGGAACTTCTAAACAATTTTAAACAAACTCTTATTGATCCGATATTTAAAAGTGGGGATAAAAATGTTTGTTCAAACCATCACCCTATTTCATTAACTTTCACACTGTCAAAAATATTGGAAAAATGTATTAAAACTAGATTGACCAAATTTTAAGAGAAATCATGTTTTTTTCCAAAAATCCATTTGGTTTTAGTAATTATAAAGGCACTTCTAAAGCTGTACAAACTCTTGTGAGTTGTATTCATAATAAGTTGGATGAAGGTAATAAGGTACTTGAAATTTTTCTATTTGAATTTGGTTTTACACATACCTAATTATCATACCCGACAAGATGAAAATAATGTTTTTAGATTAAGAATGTGTTGTAAAGAATAGAAATAAAATAAAGAATAGAATATTAAAATTTGAAAATCATTTTGGTATTAACATCAGCAAATTTAATAATTTTAAAAGTTACAAAAAATATATTAGTAATAAAGTTAAGTTTCTATTGTACATTTTGTATATTATAGTTTATTTACTTTGGTTGTATTATGTGTATAATATGTTTATATATTATATACATTCTTATATTTATTCTTTTTATTAGTTTTTACTCATAAACTATATATTCCTACAAGTTTAGTTAAATTTACATGGTATGTATTTAAGTATAGAACTCTGTGTCTCCTCTATAAGCTTTGATTTTTGGAGACTTCATCATTTCAAAATTCTTAATGTTATATTTATATTATGTACATTTGTGAAATTAAATTTAAATTTATTATTATTATTATTATTATTATTATTATTATATACATAAAAGGTATACATACGCTTTAATTTTTGGAGTAACAAATACAATTGATATTTCATCACTTGTACGACCAACGTAAAACGGGTTTCCATCAATTAATGTTTTAACATTGTATGTTCCAGAAAGTTGTCGATGAAATTCTTCCATGTTTCTTGGTTCTGATGGGAAATTATTTTTTTTTGCTCTAGCCATTTGTCTTTTATAGCTTTTAAAAGACACTGTTAAATTTCTAAATTGTTGTTTACCTAAAACCTCGTTAAATATGACCCTATGACTGGTTTGTTCATTCTTCGATCGATTCATCAGTGTTTTTCTGAATTCTTCAATTAATAACAGTTGTTTTTTACCATGGTCATGAGGAGTATGCAAGAGTAATGTTAATATTTCATTTTCTTCCTGAAATATTTTTCCATTAGCTGGGCATCTAAAATTAAAATATTAAAGGCACATTGTTTAAATATAGATATTACAATCACAGAATAGATTAATTTAGATGTTTAGTAATACCTACATATGGCTATATTAATTAATGAGTTTAATATTCTTACCTTTGAGATTGTCTTCGGTGATAACGACAACGTACGTTTTGTATAATGTTCATTGGTTTTTTGAACCCAATAAATTTCATTAAAACTATCCTTATAATGCATTTTACCTTGACGTACATTTGATACTATACGAACAACAGGTATTCTTTCCATTTCTTTTAATGAGTAAAATAATGTTTTATATTTTAATAATTAAATTGCACAAGGAGTACCTATACGGTTGTACGGACACCATAAACAAAACTGTTAGGTTAGGTTACAGATGAATATAGATTTTATAATAAAATATAAATGTTTGTATTATACTATTTAAGATTTAAATAATTAATATTTCTTAGTGCAGCGACTGAGAAATATTTTGAAATTGTGTTCAATAAAGAAACGTATTATCACACATTGTTATTTTCGTTGATCGTCACATAATGTTTTGTCAACAACTATTATAATATTATAACATGTTAGAATAATAAAATTCTATTTTTACCACGACTATCGATCACCCACGTCATATTTATTGCTCTGTGTTATCTTTAATCTTGGTTTTTACAATTATTATTGTAAAATATACTTTATAATTGATTGTAATTATTACTGCTCAGTTGCGTAATTAAGAAATTTCCCTGTAAAAAGGTGCTCAGAACATAAAAATATATACCTACTACTGATAGTTGTAGGTAGTATGAAAATAAGCAATAGCCAATAGGTACTGCAGGGACCTGAATGTTCTGGTGACACCGGCAATTCTCCCGAAAATGGTGGATTTTGATTTCAACTATATTATCATAAAAATATAATTATGAAATCTAATTAATATTTGATATTGTCTCAACTCCCAATATTTTATTATAAGAATTAAGAAAATAATATAAAAAAATAATCAAAATATTTAAATTCTTGAACCAAGATACTATGAACTATTATAGTACTATTTATGAACTATTATTACTATTTAGTTCATGATTCTAATTTATGATCAAAACATTTACAACTAAAAACTATATGGTTTATGGTTATGATAACTCTACAGGAATCCCATGGGCCATGGCATAACCGGCATCCCGCCTATGTAAAGTAGATAATAGTAATAGATACGTACAGTGGCGTAGCCAGGATTATGAAATGGGGGGTGTTTTAAGTATAGATTAAAACCAAGTTTTTACAGTTTTAGTATATAAATAAATGAAGGGTTCAGAACTTGACTTGTTTCACTAAAAATGCTCAAAATATGCTTAAATATATGTACTAGGTATGTAGCAACATTTTTATATTATTTTTGAAAAATCATAAAACATATTGCAATTTTGGTAATAAAAAACTAAAAATAAGTAGGTATATAAACCTGATAAATAAATAAATAAATAACAACTTAATTTTTAAAAATACTGGCATACATTTCTAGGTTAATAAATAAGTAATAACCAATGACGTGATATGCGAACACCGTGATAAACGAACACTTATTAATGTTCATTCATTCGTACAATCTACAATCTAGATGTCAATTATAGTTTAAACACAGTTTTGTCACAAAGAGACTTATGAAATCTTACATATGCGAACATAGGGCCAACTGTAGCCAAACTCCACCAACAACTTTAACAGCCCTCCACCCCTCCCAAACATTTACTTAATCGTTTTAAGCTTATTCAATCTCATAATTATCGCCTATTGTACCTAACCAAACATAATATTTTTTAAGATATTTTTCAATGTTACCTATCCAAATATAATTTTTCCCGACAATTGTATGTACATCTAAGTTAAAAAGTTCACAAATATGCAAATTCAAACTTTGTATTTAATTTCGCCATTTCATAAGACAAATTTATAACTTGCAAGCAGTCCCAAACCCTATAATCAATATATATTTATTAGGAGGGAAAATGTCAATGGGGGGGGGGTCAAACACCCAAAACCCCCCCCTGGCTACGCCACTGGATAGGTACATAAAGTAACCATAATCATATAAATAATTATAACATTCAAAATCATTTAATTTAAACTAAAAACTGTACCTACATACTAAAAAACTGATAAAGGATAGGATAATAATAAAAGTAAAAGAAGATTGGCAAAATGTATAAAAGTAATGTACATGTATGAATTAATAGGAAAGTTGGTTAATAAATGTAATTCAATATAGCTACATATAGGTGAACCAAGAGACAAAAGTACATAGTATTGATAGACTGATAGAAATACACTAGGTAACTAAAACAGTGGATAATTATTAGAATATATGTTTCAACTTTTCACATAAAAGTTATAACATATTATAATAAAATATTATAGTTATCACAAGCGTCATTCTAAATGTACCTACTATAGTGTAAATGTAAATATAAAATTCCTATAATATTATGTTTAAGAGTTTATGGAAGTTAGTTAGGATAGGTTTCATAGACACACCATGAGTGTATTATATTGGTTTAAAAATATATAACTAAAACAGACAAAAGACAAAACGATTGACTTTCATGTACTAAATCACAAAAAATATATAAAATAAATTGTATACTTTTTGAACAAGACAAGAGACTTCTAATTTTTATTTATTTCAATAGATTATGTTTAGAAGCTGTGCTTGCATCTAAAATATAGCAATAATAAGTAGGTATACAATAATATACAGTATATATAATATATTATATTAAATAGAGATTTTGAGTAAATAGCAAATATCTATAGAACCTAAGTGGCTAGGTGCCAGTTGGTACTAAATAGGTAGAATGTAAATAAATAATAAAAAAATATTTATATAATATATTAAGTATTATACTACCTATATAATTAATTATATTTACTATATATTTTATAGTATAACACATTTATTATACCAGGTACATATATGAATATATTTTAAATAAGTTACTATTTACTAAGTGTTATATGTCCATGAGAGTCCGAGTTGTGCAGTGTGCATTGGAATTCACTGAATGCAGTAAAACTTTGTTTTACTATCGATAATACACACAATTTTGTCTACGGTTTTATAATTATATGTATTTATAATTTCTATGTACCTAACTATTGGTTTTTCATATTTTCAACAAAGAATAAAACAATAGTATAAACCTACTATAGTACAATAATATATTAAATAACAACAATTAATTTTTTACAGTAATAATATTTAATTCTGTGGAATTTATTAAAATTTAAAATATACACATACAAAAATTCTATCTAGTACCTAATAACTAATAAGCGTTAACAATATCAACTGAATGTCCAATGGTTTTTATTATATTGAATTATATTGTAAACATTATGATCCCATGTTTGTACATTATTATCAATATTATAATACATTATTATTGCTATAAAGCAGTAAAATGTTAATTTGAGCATCTGACCAGGTTGGCTGAATAATACATAGGTCCCATAAAATACTTTACAATTTATGTGTTTATACTTAATAATATGGTACCCATTTTTAATAGCACCCGTAAACTCAATTAATTAAAACAGTGACCAAATATTACTACATACCTAAAGAAAGAGTACATAATATTAATTTCTATGATACATTGTTAGAAGCAATTATAAAAAAGATTGATTTTTATTATAATATTATATTGTCTGATATAATGCATGTTAAATTCTATTAATCAAACACACGGGTAGGGAAGTTGTGTAACTATTCACTATTGATATTAAAACTAAAACTATCAACCATCAATATATGACAGGTACTGAGTATCTACTGATGTATCTATAATAGTAATTAAATAGTACTTCTTATACATTTTATTTTTAAAGCATCATTTGTAAAGTAAATATGTAGTACATGTAAAATATTTAGAATTATATTTATGTAGGTAACCTACTACAAACTAAACACAAATCACAATTATTTCTAACATTCTACCTACTGATAGGTGGAAATCCATTAAAATTTCAGGGGGGCTCATATTATTAACATAATAACATCAATGTGAGTTGGGGGGGGGGGCTTCGATGCCACACAACTAAAAAAGGAAGGTGCTTGACGGACTTTTGTGGGGCTAATCCCCCGTTAACTCCCCTCCCATCTCCTATTTAATTATGTAAATTACATTAACCACTTAATGTAATACCTATTATGTATGTACTTAATAGGTAGGTATCCCGGATATAGATACTATATAGTATCATGGGCATCATTTCAACTTTTTTTTTGTTGGTGTCAAAACGTTTGTAGGCCATTCAAATTGTTTCCAGGCCACAATAAATTTTTTTTTTTACAGGGGAGGTCAAGTGGTGACAAATACTGTAAAATATTTGTTTAATTTATTTAATATGTCACTTATATATTAGTACCTATGGAAATATCACAATAAGGTTACTATTTTTGATTAACTATATGTAGGTACTTTTACATTTTAATGTACCTATTTATTTTATATCGTGGATACCGATGTACAGTACAAAACACTTTTATAATAAAATACCTAACCGAACCTAACCTACAAATTTTTTCTCCCTGCATACTAAAAGTATATAATATAGCTAGCTTTATAAAACCAGAAATTTATTTTATGGGTACCCTTCTTCACAATGTTTGTGATATAATTTTGTGGGACCACAAAACCACATTCTTAGAAATTAAACATGAGTACAATACATTTTTTTTTTAATAGGTACTGAAAAAATATAAAAAATATATAATATAAAACACTTGGGTATATCGGCGCTTGTATTTATTGTTGGCAGAACAAAGAAGGCGTTTTAAAAAAAAGTTGGTGCAAATGTACACCCTGCCGCTTTAATAACATTTATATATACACTAATCAGTAATCATGTAGATGTTATTGCAATGCTAAAATTAGTATTGTAGGTATTTTCTTTTACACTAGGTAATATTATTATTATACTTATTATTAATAAATTAATCAATAATAATTTTATTTTGTGATCGTTTCAAATTTTAATTGCAGAATGCGGGTATCCTGTTGTCTATTGACAGTCGGCGAATGCGACGCTGATACGTAGACACGTAGTTAACCCAAAACGTTTATTAGATATTACTTATTACTAAGAACATTTAAAATATGAACCTGAAATATCTAATAGTTGAAGAAATGTTCAAATATAAATTTACTATTTTGTAATCGGAAAATATAAAATACCAAATCAACATTAATTATAATTTATAATATAAATATTTAAAAAATTTAATTTTATCTAGATAAATTTATCTAGATGTTTTAATTATTTATCTTAGATAATAGCTTAGATAACATATTTCCTATTTATCTGTATAAGATAAAAAAAAAATATCTAGATAATTTATCTAGATAAAACACAACACTGCTCCTCAGAGCCCCAGCCCCCTCCGTACGATACGCAAATAACTTTTGAAGGAGTCATTGATTAAATATACTTAAGTAGGTTAAGTTAAGTATATTTAATCAATGAGGGAGTAGACCACTAACGGAGCATAAACGAATGAAACATATTTGGACCGGAAATTTGGAGGTGCAACTGTGCAAGCATGCCCCCAGAGCCCCTTACGCAAATAACTTTCTAAGGGATGGAGCACTAACGAAGTGATAAAAAGCACTATCCCACACCACACTTACGAAGCACAATAGTTCGCCTAGGGACCCGAAGTATAAAATGGTTAGGTGATTTAATGTCACCAATAAATTTATGTGGTCTAATTGTCACCTCGTTGGTTTTATTGTCACCCGTGTTCTTATTAACCCGAGGTCTTGTTGTCCCCTGAAGAGGTCTTAATGTCACCAATAAATGTAAATGTGGACTTATTGTCTAAACGATGGTCTAATTGTCACCTCGTTGGTCTTATTGTCACCTGTGGTCTTATTGTCCCGTGGTCTTATTGTCACCTTGCCGAAGGGGACAACGGAGGTGGCGACGGCCCCTGATGTAGTTTCAGAGCAGCAGGCCCCTGAAGCATTGAATCCTGCAGTTGACAATGGGAATTAAGTAAGAAATACTATTTATATAAATAAGATATCCGTGAGCGAAATGTTGTGATACTTGTATTTTAATTTTTATGTTTATTGTTTTTTTAGCCTAATACATTTTTTTTTACGTCTATTTTTAACATTTTTTTTTTGCGGCCAAATTTTTTTATAATAATTGAATTTTTTTTTGTATTTAATATTTTAAAATTTTAAAAATTTTTTTTGCGGCCAAATTTTTTTTTATATAATTATTGAATTTTTTTAATTATTCAATAACATTGTTGTTTACATAATATATATTATATTTAAATTTTTTAAATTATCCAATAACATTGTTTTCTACACATTATATATATTATATATCTATGGATTATATTATTATGATAAATATTATTAATTAAAACTACATTATATATTATTATAATATACTTTTGTTTTGTTTATATAGTTTATATCTGACCTGTTTGGCTGTATACTTAACAATTAACTACTATAATATTAAGAAGTATGCATGCACTTAATCAAGTATTACGTGAACTAAATTTATAACCCATTCATTTAAAGCAATTTAATAATGTAGGTACTCGTGGTGTGTAACATTAATGTGTATTTTATCTGATAAGTTAAAATAAACCATAGTTTGCGAAAATAGTAATTGTTTTGGTTAGTGTCTCTCCATCAATATTATATTATAACGTACCCAGGTTAGGTTAGATTAACAACAAATGCTACACCTAACTGCTGTACCATACAAATAGATGTATTATGTACCTACTCAATGCAAAGTATAATG
>NW_019104207.1:113141-117386 GCF_001856785.1 Myzus persicae
CGCCTGCGGCGGAAAGACTGTGTGGGCGGTGGTGCATCTTGAGTACTTAATCAAAAGACCGCGACGGCGATGCTGGGTTTTTTGATCCGGCCTGCGGTGGGAACGCGGGGTCGTCGGGTATTGTGTTTTGTCGTGTTGGCAGCACTGGTTAAGCGGTAATTTTTGAAATCGGAAGAGTGTCTAGTCGTAAGTCAGATATTCGGATTCCGAGTTTGAGTGTCTAGCTATCAGTCATTTCAGGTGAAAGTCGATTCCCGAACGGACAATCCGCCTACAGCGAAAAGTGCATCCCGTCTGCAGCGGAAAGACTGTGTGGGCGAAGGTGCATCTTGAGTACCCCCAGACCCCTCGTGTTAGCTGCCCGTTTCATATGGTGACATTTAGCTATATTAAAATCTAATCCTAGTTTGTTGGCCCATACAACAAGTGCATTCAGCTCATTTTGTAAGACATGACAGTTGTCTAAAGAGTTGATTCGATAGAATATTTTTACATCATCCGCAAACGCTAGGAGCCGAACATGATCTAATGAATGGTTAATACTATTTAAAAATATTAAAAACAGTAGGGGAGAGAGGTGGCCCCCTTGTGGGACACCAGATGAAATGGGGAGTACATCGGAGGAGACACCATGAATTCTAACAAATTGTTTCCTTCCTTCAATAAAAGAACACAACCACGATAAAAGTGGGTCCCCGAAACCAGTTGCTTGCAAGACATATTGCAATATATAGTGATCAACACGGTCAAAAGCTTTACAGAAGTCAGTGAAGATGACATCAACTTGAGAGTGAGATTTAAAAGCTTCAAATATATAGTTATAAAAGACTGCATTACAAGTAGTTGTAGAGCGGCCTGGCCGGAAACCATGCTGTTCCTCCATTAACAATCTGTTGACGCTTGGTTGAATATTATTAAGAATTAAAGATTCGAATAGTTTGGCAATGTGGGAAAGAATAGAGATTGGCCTGTAGTTGGAGACCAGAGATGCATCCCCTGATTTTAGTACCGGAGTAATAGAACAAAGTTTCCATATATCAGGGAAAGTACCTTCATCCAAGGAGCGTCTAAATAAAAGCCATAGTGGAAAAGAGATAGAATGCCTAACATTAAATAAAAATAATCCAGATAAACCGTCAGGTCCAATAGATTTAGTATTACGCAGAGAAGTAAGACCGTTAAAAACATCAGCTGAGAAAAAACAGTTATGAGGCAAGTCATATTCTAGAATATTGATGCTGGAAAGGTCACAGTTGCTACGTTTGGGTGTATATACAGAATTAAAATAGGAAGAAAATAAATTGGCAGAATGCTGTTCATTATGTCCTGGTGTATTATTGTAAAATACAGTTTTGGGAACAGGGTTTGGTGAGCGGTGTTTCCTAACAAAGTCAAAAAAACTCTTGGGATCATTGTTAAACGACTTTTCAGCATTAGAAACAAAACTTCTGTAGCACCTTTTCCCCTCAAATTTACAGCGTGCCCGAAGTAAAGAAAACTCTCTATAGTGGACAAGGGAACCAGAGGATTTATACTTCGCATGTGCTCTTAACTTTTTGAAAATAAGATCCTTCATGTGCTTAGAGACCCATGTGGGAAAACAGGACTTAGTAAATGTGGATTTTGGAACGTATTTAAGAACAGTGTAGTGAAGAGCATCATATAAGGCATATACAGCTGAGTTGAGATCAAGACCAGAAAAGGTTTGCTCCCAGTTAAAGGAAGATAAATACCTATTGATTTCGTTATAGTGACCTTTATGAAATTTAAAGAATTCATGGGTTGTGTCAAACTTCATAACTGGTGTCGCCGTAATGTATTTAATACTTAGCGCAGGGTGGTAGAGATCTAGAGGGACTAATGGCTCAATTGCTGGTTCAACACACAAATAATTAAGATTAGAAAACACCAGATCAAGAACCGAGTTAGAACAATTTAAGACATTATTGTGCTGCAAGAAACCTGATAGGGTAAATCCTTCAGGGACGCAGGGAACTCTAAGACCAGTACAGGAACTATATTGAAGACCATCACTATTGACGGACCATGTAATATCTGGCAAATTGTAGTCACCACAGAAAATAAAGGAATAACTCGGGTATTGTGAAACAATTGAATCAATAACAGACATATGGGACTCATAAGTTGAGGGATGCGAGGAAGGGAGAAAGTAAACCCCACAAATAATAAAGGAAAGGGATCCAACGTGAAAGCGCACAAACAACTGCTCAACGTTAGAACAGTCAATTGGTACAATGCAAGAGGATATATCTTTACGGATACCAATTAAGACCCCTCCCCCTCGAGAGCAAGTGCTAGTTGCTTCACATCTGTCAAATCTGTATAAATTATAATTGAAAAAACCAAGTTCACAATCAGAAAAAGAATTACTAAGCCAGGTTTCAGTTAAAACAATAAACATATAATTAAGGGACACAGCATTACACCTAACATTAGAAAGTTTCGTGCGTAGCCCTCTACAGTTCTGGTAGAAGCCAGAGACTGTTAAGTCTAGGGGGTGCTTTGATTGCTGGACTTTGGACCTGGTTGGCGTTGTGGAGGTTCCCAGTTTTTTGACCCCGAGATCACTTTCGGAACACCATTCACATACTTGACCGAAAGCCCAGATTCACCATTAGAAGTCCGATGATCAAGTTCCAAGTGGCAGGATCTAAGCTGCCTCCGTTGAAGCAGGGTCTTATCTTTGATAATTCGAAAACCTTGAGGAAATGGCATTCCTTGTCGCTTAGCCTCATTAAAGGTGGTTACAAGGTTTGTAGCATTATCTTTAGATCCAAAAATAACTTTAAGAGGGCGTACGTTATCAGATTTGGCTTTACCAAGCCGTACATATTGACAGCCACTTAACGGCCCATTGGTATTAGCACCGAGCAGTTCCTGCAGGGAGACTTTATCTTCTTCAGCCCTCAGGAAACCAGAAGAGGATTTAGACTCAGTGACACCATAGGCAATAATGTTGAAAGAACAACGCTCACGCTCAAAAGTCTCTTGCAAAATTTGAGTAACAGTGGTTTCAGCAGTAACAGAGGTGTTACCTGACTCAAGGGACTCTACCTTGTTCTTAAGTAAATCAACTTCAATACGCAGCGCTGAATTTTCAGCTTTTAGATCCGCAACTAGACATGAAAGCTGTTTAAGGTCGTTTTTCAACTCTTTAAATTGAGACGCTTGGGCAGCAGATTGCGCTTTATTGGAGGACATGTAGTCATCACGAAAGGAGCGCAATGTAGACATAACATCATCTAAAGAGGTAGAGTTGGTAACTGGTGCATTAGAAGAGGTAGGTCCAGTGCGGTTACGAAGAACCCGACTACTAGAGGGTGATTTATGAGCAGTATTAACGGTTGTTTTACTAGACGACATGACGAAGTGTATTGGAGTACTCAAAGTATGTAGTTACAGATAGGTACCAGCGTTAAAGTCTCCAGTAGAATGCGTGCAGAGTACAGTAGATCGATAAGTGGTAAACAATGTCACCCACCGTTAAAGTCTCCAGAAAACAGCTGATGGAATGATTAGGAACGAGAACACAGTGATAACACAAAAACAGATTCAGTACTCACGTGAAAGTTCCCCAAAAAGCAAGTACAAAAAACTGGTCAAAAATTGCACTAGGAGAGCTGCATCGACTTCCAAAGCACAAGCAGCAAGTAAGGAATTATTTAAAATACACTAGCAAGAGAATCGCACTCAATTATATTTAAAAATAAAAGTATACTGCAGACCAGGTGCACACGAATTATGTTATCACAATATGATATTATGCAGCTTGTGTAAAAAGAATACCTATTAATATCAATTAATGTATTGTGTTTTTTTTTTTATAGTTTTTTCACAATTTTATGATACATTGCCTTATTTATATTGATTTTTTTATATCAACAATGTTGTGAAAAAAAATAGCTTTGTAAGTCAATTTAATTTGATAATTAAATATATTTACTTCATATCAGTATTTATTACTTTTTCTGACACAGAATTGAGAATTGTGTTTAGTACATAGAGATTGTACTGCTGTTCCATCAGTAAAACTAAATGTATACATGCAACTTCTTATTAGGTAGGTATTGTCTTTTTTTATGTTGATTTAAGTATAAATCAAGTATAAATGAACCACATGACAGAGCATACTTTAGACAACACAAGAACAGTTGAACGTTGCTCATCGAATGTACGTTTATAAAATATCCAGTATCTATCCTGGATTTATAACTATACATCAGT